>NC_142529.1:19676867-19776867 GCF_964205215.1 Stylophora pistillata
AACTTGAGGTCTATAAAATGCCTTCTGTGATATATCGTTCCGAGGCAAAAAAAACTTGAAAGGTTTGTTATTAGATGTAAGCAAGAAAAATCCTTGTAAATAAAGTCCTCGCGTTCAAATGCAGATTTTTAATGAGTGATCCCGCCTTTCCTCCGGCGATTTTAGTAATTCCAAATTGTCATGGATGGCATCAACTTGTTCCGAAGTCTTAGTCTCCATAACTCTCCATGTTAACAAACCATGAAAAGCACTCGACAGCGATTTTGTTAAAACAGCAAAGCCCTCAATTCGAACCAATTCAATTCGATCCGCTGATCCACAAATCCGGCCCAAATATACTCTCCGTGTAGCTTCTTGTTCAGTAACAGATGGTTGCCTCAAAATACTCTTCCATATAATTTTGCAGTGGAAAGCTCTATTTTATCTCTTACAGCCTCTGGACAAAGATATTTTCCGGTCTCCGTTCTTCGAACAAGTGAAAGTAGATTGAACCAAGAGAAAGTATCATTCTTCAAAGGATAATAAGGTGGGTTACTTGATTGGTTGTTGCCTATAAGGACTTTGCCCTTTGCGTGCGAATTAGGTGATAAAATGCAGGTTGTTTACAGGAAATTGACACGCAATGGGGTAAAGTCCAAGTTAGCTATAACCGAGTTTTATTGGTAGAAAACGTCTAAGCACGTGAGAGTTGCGCGGAAAATTAACCGACCGTACCATTCTGTCCCTTGTGAAATATTTTTCATTGAGGTAGATTTATGTCATAAAATTTGCGTTGTTTACTGGAAAATGGCATTTCATCTAATAAAATCTAACCCATACTGGGAAGTAAAAAGTAACACGCAATTGTAACGGGAAAGTATCGTTTAAACAATATTTAATTCATGGAGGACTTTTAGAAGCAAAGAAACGGATATGTAACATGGTAGTCGACGCAGAAAGTAAATGTAACTTGGTGGTCGTTTCAACCGCTGCTAAAAGAACAACCATATGGCAAAAAAATGATTATCAATCAAATATGATTTATGCAAATATCTTGCGCAAGATTTACCAGAGTCAGTAAAACTAGCCTTTCTGAAACAACATGCTATAGCGCTAAATTCGTGTTAGGCCTCCAGCTGACGGTGTGTGCGTCGTAACTGAAGGAGCGGCACACAAAACATGCACGTTTTAACTCACTAATCGGTAGAAAAAGTTCCCTGACGACCTTTCAAATCCAGACAGATCATAGCGATAAAATCCTCACGAAGGACACGAGCCATTACACTGAATAGATGATCTTACAACTCTCGTAGATGTCATCTTACCTCGTTCCAAGAGCGAAATTCAAAATTGGAATCGCTGATTAACTCCTATATAGCAATGAAATATCCTGAAGTTGCTTCAACATCTGAAGTAATATTTGATTCAAAATTTTTCTCATGTTCCCCTCAGTCTCCTTCAGGAGGAAGAATAAGCATAGTCGTACAACGATCACAACTCCACCACTTTCCCAACACGACTGATACATTTCCTTAATCCGCGAACCACTCTCTCCGACTCAAGCGTTGATTCGCTGAAATTTGAAGACCTTGCAAACCACAAATTAGCAAGAACGCTCTGATTAGTGCGACATCGAAAAATACTACAGTCTGATTGGTTTGTGATACACCAAAATATTGGGCCAATCACATTGCATTGAGATACACTGTTACGTGCACGAATGACCAACAAATATCCGCTAACAAAGCATATATGAAAATAGACTCCCGAGTACGATATATGGCACGCAACAAAAATGTAACAACAAGCCGTTACCCATTTTAACTGTTAATTAATTAGTTTCACATTGTCTAATTTACTTAGGTTAAAGATTAAGTTAAGCAGTTCATAAAGCAGGCTTACAATCCTTCACGCCGTGTAAGTGTTCGTCGTCTTGATCAACTTCCAATTCCAACATTCGCCGACTGAAGACCACAGCGCTTGGCTTTCTTTATTTATCGCATTCTTTCCTTGTACACAAACTCTTCCGGAGGACTCCATAGTAAACTCTGTATTCTCTATCTTCTTCCTCTCTCGACTATCGTCTTTTTCATCTCTTTCTTCTCTCCGGATATCGCAAGGTCAGAAGGTCATAGCCTTGTCATATCATAGCTTCCAAAAGTTCAGTCAGCAAGCCACGAGAGTAAGCCCTCGGTCAAATCTCTTTTGTATTTCTCACAACTCAGCTTTTATACATTTACTTTAGTTATCTAGAATGTTCTATTACTATTTATAGCGTATTACAAGTTGTACTATTTTTGGAAACTGCTGAGTCACATGAAAGAAGTTTCTGGAATATCACAGATTATAGATAATTCTAGAAAAGTCTGGGATTGCGTGACAGATTCAGTAAAAATAATTCGATCCTCGTAACAACACCAAAAAAAAAAAAGATGCGCCAATCAGATTGCTTAGAGATACACCAAATTGCGCTGATCAGATTGCACTACACCACAATACACCAACCTATACGCTAACATATAGTTATTTTTAAAAAAAAAAATAACTCAAAAAGCTTCTTCCCCTAAAGTTTCTCCAATGAGCAGATCACACTTATTTAGATATTTCTGCAAGGAAAAGTTTAGTTTTTAATCACGCGCATCCTGAAATGATTGTTAGATTTTCATGGTCTTCTGTAGTGTCATGGCAACAACTCAAAAAGTTACATCTTTGGTTTTTAAGGCACAAAATAATTTGCTTCAAAGCGTTCTTCTTTCTTTAGAATGTACTGTGCCCAATAATCTCTGGTACGAATGAGGATCTACGACGATTCTCCGAAATAAACAATTATTGACATCGGGTCAATGATCGGATGAGTTCGCAGGGACCTCGGAGGGGGAGGGGCTAGCAGGGCCGCGGCCCCACCACTTTTATGCGCCCCCGCCCCCACATTTTGCGCTTAAAAAGAAAAATAATTACCACGATTTTATTCCTTTTTTCGATTTTCAATATGAAAAAAATTATTTTCAATTGTCCAGCCCTCCCACTTTACACCTTGCTCCGCGGTCCCTGGCTTGGCATCTATTGTTGCTTACAATCACTCACTATCTCATTCATTCGTTTTGCCCCCTATAGGAGGCAGTAGCCACAACAAGTTAACTTACCAAAATCATTCTAAGCAACATATGGCAATCTGCGGTCTTTCCTTACACTTAGGTAGCACGGAAAGCCGTAAAAATCTTAAACAAAAGCTCATCTTTCAAACCGGCAGTCTAAATCCCACAGGATCAACGAACGCTTTTCATTCCACTAATTTATTCTTGTTTTTCTCGTTGCCATGTTCCCACCAATAACGTAGCTCCATTTTCTGTCTTTAAAAGCACACACAACCCACAATTCCTCTATTCGCTCCGACGAAGGGCTAACGCTCGAAATGTCAGCTTTTGTAATCGTTACAGTGGCCAATTTACCATTTCAACTATGTTGATATATCCAAATTATTAACTTACCAAAAGCTGCAGAAGTCTGTGGTCTACCAGTACTGCTGTTATATGTACCATGAGAGTTCCTGTTCATATTTTCACAAAAATTTCTGAACACGCTTGGTTGTTGGACCATCACAACTACCTGCCTCTCGTCTGGATAATAAAAGATTCTTGTTCTCCCCAGTAGAATCCCTCGATCTGATTCAATTTCTACATCGGCCCAACCAGGTTCTTGTGCAGCTAAAGAAAACTAGGAAAGTTATTATCAAAAGATTTCTGTTGTTTTCTACTTTTTCTTTGATACTTTTTCTTGATACTCGTCAATCAACTCAAATATCAAGTTGTTTCTATCTGCTGAAATCTAAAGCATCAGCATTAACAATTAGTTGAGCAGATCACCTTGATTATATCATCTCTCTAATTCTTGAATTGAGAACTCTGCCTATCAAGTGGAAATCGACGGCCTGTTTGGCAATATAGTTTACAATACAGACCAAGTAAGAACCAATTAGAACACTCCGACTTACGTCAGGATTACCTTGCCATATACTGCTGGGAAATGTTGGGCCTCAGTCGTTTTTTTTCGGAGAGACCTCCCCATGACCCTGGACCAGTACTCCTAATTACGGCCCTCACGTTTGGTTAATAAGAAGTTAATATAGTCATATATCATGTCATTTAACTTGTATACGTGACTTAATGGCTTCTAAGAGAGCAGCGGGAGTGTTGTTTTTTGTAAGAAAAGGTTAAGATCCTTCTTTTTGATGTATTTTGATTGTTTGTATGGGATTCTTTGCAGCAGGAAAATATTGAGCAAGAAAATATTAAGCGGGAAGATCTTGCATGGTAAGTTACGAGATTTTCCGCATCGCTTCAGCAAAAGTCCCTGAAGGACTTTTCTTTGATGCTTTGTGGAAAGTTGCGCCGGGATGGACCATTTCTTGATAAGGACAAATGTTCGCCTTTCTCTCGTCCAAACTACGAAGTACTCTTCAGAAGCAAGTTATAGTTTTGGCCTACATTTTGCATACCACCATTTCTATCCGGTTTTCCTCATTTCTTCCTTTATTAATATGGTCATTCTGGTCCTTGATGGTTTTTAATTTTCTGTAAGAAGCTTTGATTGGTTTCTCGTGCGTTTTGACGGGGTTATTGAGAGTCAGAAAGTCTATCAAAAAAATAATTCACAACTTAATTATTCTCTCTTCTTAGCCCTTATAATAGTTATGCCAGATTTAAAGTTTATCATTTATAAAAGGAGAGAAATACCTGGAATGCTGGATCCGTGTAGGTAACCAAACTTTGCGGATCTTTCCAGCTCAACTGAGGCGAAACTATGGTTATTTTTTTTGAATATAGCAGACCCTAAGGTGACCGTTTCCTGAAGAACTGGAACAAAAGTAACCTTGAAAGGATCCCCACCCTACAGGTATATGAAAATAGCGAATGGTTAAATCATTTTAACAATCAGTAAGTGAAGGCTGGTGAGACATGAAGAAATCCGACACGGTTACTTTCTCCCAGGCTAAATGCACGCAAAGCATTAGACAGTAGCTACAAAAAAAAATATTACACTTCGAGCAGTCGCTCCTTTTTGGCGAGTTCCGTCGCGCGCGTAAACAAAAATCAGAGAAGAAAATTGACGATAGCGCGCCACAGGGAGCTCTTGGAGTGAGGCGTTCGAAAGGTCTATGAGTCTGTAGTCCCTACTTCTCGAGCGCCTCACTTCAAGAGTTTCCCGCGGCGTGCTATCATCAATGTTTTTTTTCACCGATTTTTTTTTCACCCAAGCGACGGACTTCGGCGAAGAGGGACCTCTCGTATTCTATCACACTTGCGAAGGTGAACAGTACTATTTTCGAATAGATAACTCCCTAAGACCTTAGCTCTATTTATACTAATCAACGAAATCAGTTACACATCAAGATTTTGAGATAAAGATCACCATTTAAATGCAGTTGAGGTTTGAAAAAGAATGTAGACGGGAACTGATTTGGTGCAAAATTATGAGATTAACTGTGGGTTCTGATCCGTAACCATATCTTAAAAAAACAGTGGTAAGATGTTTTACCTGCATTGGACTTTGCGCTGGTTTTATTGTAGCTTCATAGTAAAGATTATTACGTAACCACTCCACAGCGTCTAAATCATGACAGAAAGAGCCTTTTTAGTCCAAGTGCGTATACTGTCGCTCAGATTAAAATAACGAGTTTAAATGCACATCATATTCGTCTCATACACACACAAATGTGTTAACACAATACATACCAGCTGGAGGAGGTGGAGGTTCATCCATAACGATGTAGAGAGCTGAATTGCCTTTTAGATTCCTTCTGATCGTCAATCCATCCCAGATACGACTGTTTCCATCCAAATTAAATGTGTTTCGTTGACTATTGATTCCTGCACATGAGAACCTGCTCATTCAAAAAAAAGTCTTAAAATCACTTTTAATAAATACTAATAAGTTACGTGATACCGATGGAAAAAAAACTGAAAAAGATCTAGGTGATTTCAGGATTTCAAATCCAAAGTTCCCAAGCGCAGTTCTTGTTGGTCATTGCGTTTTCAGAGGGTTTTAGTGTGCCCGCTTTCCTTAAGGTGAAATGCACTTGAAGTAAGGAATTATTGCGCAGAAACAATAAGTGCGGCTATCGTGAAATTATTGTTGTTTTCAAAATAGGTCCACGACTCTGTGACCTAAATCTAGAAACATTGCGCGTAATTTTAGGATACCTAAGTATTATATCAAAGGTACAGACAGAAAATATTGCAAATGAAATTAATCGTCGATCAATTAAAAGGGACAGAAGTTTGGGTGCAAGCCAATGGATCTCCCCCCAGTTCCAATAGAACGCAACCTCGCCATTTCTTATACTTTTAAGGACATTAAAAAAAAGGCCTTCTTTTACCCTATATTCAAGTCAAAGTCTGGAAACGCAGCCTCAAGTGTTTGTTTCACAGTCTGCTCAGACATGTTTATAGAAAACTGGACATTTGGTTGATACTGTGCTGTTTTTCTTATTCTTGCCAGAGTAATAGTGGTGGGTATAAGTATGTTTCCATTACTCCTTTGACAATCGTCAAACCTCAGCAAAGTGACGTTTTTGGTAAAATAACTATTTACTGCACCAGCCATCGAGCCACAGTATAGTTTACAGGGAGAGTGTTTACTGCAAAATGAAATAAAAAGATAATGAATTAAAAAAGGAACCCAACAACGCACATTAATTCCTAAAAATAGTCCGTCGCATGCACCAGATAATCTACCACTTTCTATGGTCTCCGGAAAGTGAAGCCTCGAAAAGTGCAATATTTTTAGGTCTGATATCACAGTTATTCACCTGAGGGACTGACCCCAAGCCGTTAACTAACCTCTGTCATTTTTTCCTCTCTTCGAAATCACTTTGGTTGCCTGCAAAAAGTTGTTCTAAATAATTTTTGAGCTCAGTATTCGCAAGGCTAATAAAATAGTTTCAAAAAATTACCTTGTAAATAACTCATTTTCAACCTAAGCGAACTTTGGGGACAAAATAATTTTGGGAAACGCAAATGTGTCATTTAAATGGCTTGCAGAGGCCCATTTCTGTCCACAAAACAACTTTCTAACCGTAAAACAACAACAAACTAAAGGTTTTCATGTTGTGACGCACTTATTTAAAGCTATAAAGGACGATCTAGAGCTAGGGTAAATCAACGAATGTCTTCAACTTATTAACTCACTGAAATAGTCTCGAATTCAAGGGGAACGAACGGAAGTTTCCGTTGCGCTTTCATCACCCTTTGGTGACAAATAACAAAAAAAAAATCATTGTCAAGGCATTAAAATTGTCCTAAATTGTTACAATCGTTATGCAAAACCTAACATTAAAACATGCCAAAGGGAAAACTGGAGTAAAGATTCCTTCTCAATCGACAAACAAGAAGAAACTGATATCTGTTTCGGGGCGACAAAAACCGAAGAAGGAATTCTATGAAAGTGTTCCGCTAAAATCTCAGTGCCGGGATGAACTTGAATCATCGGATATACTCTTATCATGCCACAACATGAAGATGAGGCTAATATTTTCTTTTAAAATGAGACTACGCAAGTGTATCACAAACAACAACAAAAGGGCACTCATAATCAAATAGATGTTTCCGAAATAATTTCCACAAAATATGAAAATCCCTATGTTTAGTTGAACTGCGCGATGAGCGACGCATCAGGAGTCAGCACAATAGCTTCGAAGTACACTGAAGCACTCATGAATAAATTCAAGTAAACAATTCAATTTTCTCTCGTGCTGCCTATGATTCTCAGACATATTTAAAGCCTATGCTAATAGTATGTTTTTACTATGTTTAGCTATGTTTTACCTATGCAATGCTTGAGACTGCCTATGTAAATACTATTTTGCATGCAAACCACATAGTGTAGGGTATGTAAAGGTTATGTTGTTACTATGAAAAATCTATTGAAAAAATTGATAGGTTTTAAACATCTATGTAAAATCTATTTTAGAACTTCACATAGTTTTTAAATAGCTATTTATTACCTATGTGTTACATGGGCTGATTTTTTATCTTGACATACATAGTAAATACATCCTACTTATATACTATATAAGAATAAAAATCTCTGAAATATTGTAACATAGCTTTTACATACTGCTATGTATTTCCTATGCAATGTAGAGTGTAACTTTTGGATCTAAAAAATGGTAACATAGCTTTTACATACTGCTATCTATTTCCTATGCAATGTAGAGTGTAACTTTTGGATCTAACATACATTAGTAAATACAGCCTATTTATTTACTATGTAACAATACAAAACTTTGAAAAATAGTAACATAGCTTTTACATACTGTACTGCTATGTATTTCCTATGCAATGTAGAGTGTAACTTTTGGATCTAACATACATAGTAAATACATCCTATTTATTTACTATGTAACAATACAAAACTTTGAAAAATGGTAATGGCTTTTACATACTGCTATGTATACTTGCTATACTGCAGGTGATTAAGTTTGAAGAGGTCACTCATTGCCCCAACACACATTGTAAATACATCTTATTTATTTACTATGTAACAATTTATATCAATCACTTTGGGTAAAACAAATATTTATATAGCACTTTATTAAAAACTGGATCATTGGATAATGCAGTTCAAGACTTTTTATTGGCTTTTTCTATTTGACTTTTATAAAACAATTGTTCCACTCGCGTTTGTTGGATATGAGATGATTATAGTTAACTCGGCACTATGCACCTCGTTGGCTATCTATCATCTCATATCCAACGCACACTCGTGGAATAATTGTTAAATATACTTTCCACCTGGTGAAAAACTGTACAAAAACAGCCCAAAATTAACAATTTAGGCTTAGCAAAAGAACAAGATTTCTGTGCCTTGTAACCCACAGAGATATTCAATTTCAAGAGCTCTAAAATGCATAAAATGACTCCCCTATTGCTTAACAGTAGCTATTTAAAATTTCAAAAAAAGTGGTTTAAACATAAGGGCTGTGCCATAAGGGTGCAGCATAGGTACCTCAGACAACTAACACTTGCCTTTGGGTCACCACATAAACCTAATTTTTTCATATAGGAGTTGTGCTGGGTGCCCTGAATCTCTTAGTATGGAGCTATTGAGAGCTCCTTGTAATTTTTTTCTAGTGCACATGCAGCGTTAAAACACGTATTTACATGTTATTCATACATAAAAAAAAATTGCTACTCTCAGTCTTTTTCATAAGGATTTGGTAGCATACACAAGAAACATCCTGATTAGACATTCAGTATCAGAAATTTCCTCAATATATTCTCCACAGGAACAGCTATTAGTCTGAAAGAAAAAAAAATAATTTAAATCACCATGTAAATGTGTTCTTTTTGTTTTCTTCTACATTGCAAGGCTGAATAGATAAATACCCTTTGAAAGATTAATTGTAACTAAAATAATCAACTATCTTTTGCCAAACGTAACTATTATTACTGATTTTCATGGTTTACTCACTCAAGCCTTTAACCTCGCCATGCTCTGAGAGTTAACAAAAGCTGTATACTCGAAATATAATAATTTCATGCAATTAAAAAAGCTAATGTGCTGTAAAATTTGCTCCACCTGTTTACGCCCTGAAAAATATATTCTTTCTTTAAAATAAGAACTCCACCACAGAATATCACACACCAATAATATAAGTCTTAAAATATGACAGGAGGGTACCTGTTGGATGTTTTAACTCTTGTAATGTGGCTCACCACTGTCCTCCCTCGGTATTTAGGCAGCTGGTCATAATCTCTCTCCAAAACTTGAATAATGCCATAATAATTACCGGCCAAATTGCAACAGCCCTTTTGATAAGCACAAATTGCTTGCTGACATTTTTCTTCAACCTTAGCATAGGTGTGTATTGTACCAAAGTTGTTGTTACCCTCAAGGTCTTGGAATTCAACAGTAAAATCATTTCGTGCTACCCCTTACCAAAAAAGATGGCCTTGAAGTACACTTTAAGTATATTACAAGTATACTGCATCAGTAGTGGTTATACTGCAATCATACTTAACAATACTTCAATAGTACTGCACTTACTTAAGTACATCTGCAGTACCCTTTCTGAAGTACACTTTAAGTATACTGCTCAAGTGAAAATCATTTTCTTTGTTGTTGATGTTGGATTCAAGTATACTTTCAGTATACTGCTCGAGTGAAAATCATTTTCTTTGTTGTTGATGTAGGGTACAAGTATACTTTAAATGTCTCACACAAATATACCAAGAGATGTATATACCTGTACATGTTTATCATGAAATTTATTATTTAAACTAAGTTTTAGCAAATCTTAACATTAATATACATTGTTTCATAAAGCAGTAGTCAGTTACATTAAGTGCAAATTGTCAATTTAAATCTAATGTAGTCATATCACAGATTTGCTTTCTAACCTCAAAGGCCTCTTGGATTCCACGGTAATAAAAGTTTTTATTGTGATGCAAAATGTCTCATGTCCGCAGATGTGCCAAAATCATAATACATAAACATAATCATAAGCATGGGTCAACACTTCAGACTGAGCACATTCATTTGTAGACAAGAATTCTAACGTACTTTAATCGCTTCCTTCTCTTGTACAAATGTTTCTTCATTATAAGATGCAACAATGACACTTTTGGCACCACTGCTAGCTCATGCAGTGGAAGCGAAAGACTGAGAAGTCGAGATGGCTGTGATGGAGCTAGGTTACAGTCCAACTTCTTTGATTTGGGTACTGGTACACTGTGATCATCTAGGTTACTAAGCTCTTATACTTCCTAAAATGGTATCCATCTGTCATAATAATGAGGGTAAAACACCTTTGTAATCACACTCAAAATTGTGATTGCATGCCTTCTGTTGTTTCTCAACTTTGCCATGAACATAACTCAAGTCAAGGTTTCGAGTCTTTGTTTCCTCGACAGGTTTCCGCCACAGATCTTGCATTTGAAGTATGTTTGATTCTTCTCGATTATTTCTACGTAGAGTGAGTTCACATCATTATTTAGATCATCTTCAGAACATGGATCCAAGGCAAAACCATCGTCAACATCCACTGTCCATCAGTCAAACCTTTGCGTGTTCTCTTAACACTACAATCAGGTAAGCCAGCGGATTCTCTTTACAAGCCAATGACAATTTCCAAAATGTCCACGTGATCATACCCGTAACAAAGAAAACTCCATTTGGCACTCATCATTGAAAGTACTTTTCATCCGTTGATCGCTCGTTAATTTATTTCTAGTCTTTTCTCAACTATTTTGATTAAAATGACATCTCTAAAGATGGGGTTTACCATTGTTCAATGGGAAAATGAGAATTGAGCGAGCGTTGTAAATGGAAAGCAAGTTGTTGGCGCTGTGAAGTTAAAAGAAGGGACAACACTTATTGACTGGCCGGTACAAGGGTTGAGCGGCCATTTATAAAGCAATGGATTCTGAAAGTTTGTGGTGGGTACAAATTACGATATTAGGTACTTGATCAAACCTGAGAAGCGAATCGGTCACTTGCATGCCACAGTTTCTTAAGTTTACGCTTTACAATAAAATAAATCTATCCGTAGGCTAAAGGTTTCAGGATTATTTTTGTTGTGTTTGGCAAGCTGTGAGCCCAGCAGAAAAAAGACAAACAGCTGCTTAAGTCTGCAGTTTGGGATAACTTTATGCTTATAACTTTATGCTAAATTTATTCTTTGTCTGCAGTTTGCAATAACTTCAATGCAATTAACTATTACAGTTACAACAAGAATTTAATTTAAAAAAATTAATTATTTAACAGCCTTTCACTCCCAAGAGTGTTCAGTCCAACTTGAGAAGAAATCTCTCAATTTCAACTTGCAGAATCAATAAAAACAAACAACATAGCATTTCCTTCACAAATCTTACCATAAAAAACAGGAGATTGCGCAGTGAACAGCTTCAAATATGTGCATGCTTCTTGTAATTCTCCTTGTGCAATTGACTGTTTAAGCAGTCTGAACACCCCACCAGTTAGCAACATGAGAAGGAAAAGGTGGTCACTGGGCAGGTAGCTGCTCAACAGTGGTGTTGCATAGTATAGAAGGAATGCTATTTTTTCAGAAGCATAAATACTACATAGTTGAATTCAAATTAAAACTAAATACCTAATGTCATGTTTGTTTTTAAAATAACATTTCCATTTAAACAAAATTGCAGATTTTTCCATGGTTGCTAAACTTACTAAAGAGCCAAAACCAAGAAAAACAAAAGATGGAGACGACAGAAAGCCTGCACAGTCTCCACTCTCTCGCAGTGGAATAAAGCAGGCCATGTGAATGAAGTGCAATACCATTATTTCCTTGCAGAAAAAGAAGGTATCAAACGAAAAATTTTTATAAAAACGCATGTGCCATGATAAATATGGCCAAAGAAAATTTAGTGAATTTAATTGCAAAGAGGACTGCAATTGTTTCCCTTAAGTGTCAGGAAGGAAAGAATGCTAGTTAAACATGATTAGAAGGTCAAAGGTTTTGGTAATTGATATTAATAAAATGGAAAAATGTTTGTAAAGGAAAATTTTCTCTTATTTTCTTTAAAGGATGCAAGATGAGATGACAATGAAAAATGAAAAGAATCCTCAATCATTCTTTTTTTTGACAAATTCACATTGGCTGTTCAGGATTACATACTTTAATTCACTCCTTTTTACAAGAAAATTACAAGCTCGACTCACAAGTGTTATGAGAATCAATAGACAAAGGTTATTGATGGGAGAATATTACAGTAATGAGGTCATCCAAAGACTAGAGTTTAATTATTGTCACCTTTTTGACTACAGCGTTGTCACGTATTTTCAGCACTACCAATGGTGGACAACAAAGTTTTTCGTTTGAGTGAGTTAGTTTTCAGATCTCTGCAGTTAAAGGGTCGATATGTTTGACATTTTAATACATAATATTTTAATTTTTTATCTGAAAAGTGTCTGTAAAATAATTTAAAGTAATTCCTGTTACAAAAAAGACAGATGTACAGGTAATAAATTTTATAATTTAATATTGCACCTTTTGATTTTGTTGGATTATCCGCATATTCTTGACCAGCAAATGATTATATTATTGCTACTTTGAATACAATTCTCTAAATACATGCATGTTCTTGCCTAAATAGGTTTGTGGCATGGTCCACACAATTCAAGTGCATAATTTAATCAACAAACCCCTCCTTTAAATCCTAATTAGCACTATGTATATGGTATGTAAAATCTATTTAAAAAATGTGTGATCACTAGTTCAATTTAGTACTTACCTTGTTCACTGATGCTATTAAAAAGCTATATAAATTGTATTTAACTCACCTTAAAAAGACAATTGGTTACCTATGTTTTCTCTATTTTAATTCTATTAAAAGGCTATTAAGTTTATTTTCAGTTGTCTCAGCTTCAACTTGCTCCTATTTAAATACTATGTGACTTGGCATTTCAAACCTATGCAGATGCTATTTATATGCTATCTTTAATTTTCTATGCTAGCCTGCTCAAAAGTGTATTACATAGCTTTTACCTACACTTTGTAAAGGTTCTGTTTGACTGGTAAAAAAGTACAATTTTTTATCAAAATATATAGCAAAAGTCATAGCAATTACACACCATTTGAATAACACCCCCTCTGTCACTTTTAACATAGAATTTTAATACCCTGTACCTACCTTTTACATAGAGCAGCCACATAGCATTTACATAGGTAAAAAGCTATATAAATTGTATTTAACTCACTTTAAAAAGACTATTGGTAACCTATGTTTACTCTATTTTAATTCTAATAAAAGGCTATTAAGTTTACTTTCAGTTGTCTAAGCCTCAACTTGCTCCTATTTAAATACTATGTGAATTGGGATTTCAAACCTATGTAGATGCTGTTTATATGCTATCTTTAATTTTCTATGCTAGCCTGCTCATATGTGTATTACATAGCTTTTACCTACACTATGTAAAGGTTCCATTTGACTATTAAAAAAATAGGATTTTTTATCAAAATATATACCAAAAGTCATAGCAATTACACACAATTTGAAT
Organism: Stylophora pistillata; assembly: GCF_964205215.1. Taxonomy (NCBI): domain Eukaryota; kingdom Metazoa; phylum Cnidaria; class Anthozoa; order Scleractinia; family Pocilloporidae; genus Stylophora; species Stylophora pistillata. The sequence goes on from NC_142529.1 coordinate 19,690,866, forward strand.
AACACCCTCTCTATCACTTTAAACATAGAATTTTAATACCCTGTACCTACTATTTACATAGAGCAGTCACGTAGCATTTACATAGGCAATATATAGTGTCTGATTCTACAAGGGTTAATCATTTATCTTTACATTTTTTATCTCATTTTGTTAATTATTAATGTTATTTTATGTCTGGCGTGATGGCCCCTCTTTGCAAGACTAATAAATGTAGATGTAGATGTATTTTACAATACACATTCGCTAAGACTCTGCGGGTCTGTTGAATTTGAACATTAGCATAGCAGAAATGCAGTGCGAGAAATCTGAAGTGCTCACACTCACCGAAAATCGGCGATCAGTTTGTTTCCTACGCTTTAGCCGCGAGGAGACCGGACAAGCCTCAACCCGTTAAGAAACAACAAATGGAAAGAGTTTCTTGCTGCGACACGCTTCTACAAAACTATTAAGGACGATCGAGGCGGTAATTCACCGAATATCATCAATAGGGACCTTAAGCATCGATGACTTTGGGTGTCACGGACGTTCGCCGGAAGTGATTTTTCAGCTGTTGTTAGCCGTTGCTATGGATACACCGTCCGTCCCTGATGAAAGGTCACGTCGACAACGCAGGATCACTTAGTTTGACGTCCTGGAGAAAACGCAGAAATACAGGTGGATTTGAGATCAAAATTGCCGTACTTCGAAGATGATTTGATGTCATTCACTCCGATGACCACATTAAATTTTCTCGGCTGTTGTATTTGTAGTCATGTCAAGCTTGCAAGTTCCCGGTGAAGGAGGAAATTACGCTGGTCGAAGCAGATCCTCGCGGTTAGTTGTCATGCAGCTTAATTTTTTTTTGGACGAAAATCTCTGAAGTCTTGCAAGTAGCTTAGCGTAATGCGTACTTTGAGAAAAAAATTCTTAACCTTAGGTTAAAGTTAACTTCGCTACAACAGATAAATATCAAAAGTCGTCCGTTAGTTTTGTGCAACAAGCAGTCAGCAGTTCCTATTTTGTTTATCTTTTTTGCCCGGCCCGGCTCAAAGTGCGACATCTAGCTATACGAATGTACACACTTTTTTCTCTAGTAATCTTTCTTAAAGGACTATCTGAGATTGACGGAAATTAAAGAATATAGGTATCCGTGATACCGCCCAAACTGGTTTGAAAATAAAGTGTGTGTTGCAGCTATTAAACTTACCCTTACACGTAAAGCATATTATTTAAGCTTAAGTAATAGAGCACTTTTTCCGTGTTTATATAGCCTCATCTAAACATGTTTAAAGTGAACTGAAAAGGATCCCTCTTGAATAAGCACCCTACTGTTTTAACTCAAAATTTGAATAAGTACCCTGAGCACCACTTATTTGAAGATTTACAATATTATACCATGAAACATAAATATTATGCCTTTATTTTTTGTAATATTGTTGGATATCTTTTGAGCTACTCTTTTAAAACATTTTTTTTAAACTATGATTGTATCGGCCCCAACCAAAGCAACAGACCGGTACATATTAACTTCTTGATCAAAAGAATCACCATCTACTTTAGGTGGAGTCTGTTAGTGTGATGAAATTGACTGCTTACATATTTTTTATGCTTAACATATTTTTTATTGCTTGTGATGTCTTCATGCTTTCTGTATTACATTTTATATAATTTGTTGATGACACAATTTATTCATACCAGCATATACATTGTAATTACTTATCCTCAAAAGGTATATTACTGATGAGAAATTAATGCCATGTATAGAACTTTAAAATTTACATGACTTGCTATAATATAAAACTGGGCACATTACTTTGAAACAAAATTTTGATTAAAAACTCTACGAACTTTGCCATACAGTGTAATGAGCATTTATAACACAAGCCCTTATTTTTATTTTGGTACAGAAGATTAAGTGATTAGACAAACAGAGTCCCCACAGTTATCATGTTATTTTTAAAAACTTGTAAGTACATAAAAAGCAAATTGATATTTGTTTTTTATTTGTCTGTCCTGTTATTAGCAATTCATTTCGTCCAAATCTGTGGATCATGTCACCCAAACGACATGGGTATGCAAATCTTTTTAGCAAAAGTCCCTCTATGCGGTTGGTTTTAGTTCGTTGGTGGCAGCACAGACTCGCAGGTAATCCAAGGGCATCAGCAAGTCTAACAATGTCCATTTTTCTTACTCGAAACTCCTGAAAACACTCTGCTTCGTCCATAGAATCGAGATCAAAACGATCGTAGTCGGCGTGAGGAAATGATGGATTTTTGGAGAAACTAGCGTCATACAATAACAAAAATTCTTCTTCGGAAATAAAATGATGACTCCATGCTAGAGAAAGCATTTCTCGAGCCTCCTTTAAACTGGACATCGTCAAGATCGAGAGCACGCCAAGGATGTGTTTACATTTCACGGTCGACCGACAACGTCTGTAAATTAGCGTAATTGTTTTGCTTAACGCAGTCATGTCACGAACTCTGTTGGCGACAACGTCGTTCCCAGGTTCCCCCTCCTGCGAACGATCGAACGTCCGTGACACCCAAAGTCATCGATGCTTAAGGTCCCTAATATGTCACGGGGAACGAACGGAAGGTCCGTTTCGCTCCCCAATCTTTTAGCGACAGAGAACAAAACAACGATGATCAAGGCAATGAAACTGTCGTAATTTAGAAGGAGAGAGATAGTTGCATTCCATCTCTGCTATCCACAAACCAAATTCGAGAGTTCCGCCAACTGTCCCGATAGCCCGAAACACAGTGTTTAAGGTGGCGGTAAACATGCTTCAAGAATTAATCAAAAGAACCCTTACCATATAGTAAGTGCCACCTTTAAAGCTCACCCAACTGAAGGCAAAGGCGTTCTCTTCAATCGCGAAGTCACCCAGTCCCGGGCGAAAACTGAATGAGCACGCATAGAGCTGTCTTGGTTTTTATAGAGATTAGAACCTGTGACCATGAGATTGTGAGATCTGGCCTGTAAAGCGCATGAGCGGCGTTCATGGCGAGTCTATTTTTCATGACGTTTCCATGACAGCATTTTTCTCAGTTCTAAACAAACGCTGAGGTCTCGTTGTGTATGGCGCCAATATCAAGTCGACAGAGTGTGAATGTCCTAAGGGCGCTTTCAAGTGCAGTCATGCCGCAGCTGTGTTCATTTACGCCATACATCATGTTAGTCGTACGGACATCGAATGTCGATGGAACAAGCCAAAAAAGCCAACTTGCCCTGCAGTTCGGGACGTCACTGAGATGTTTCCTCCTCCGAAACAGTACTGTGCTCTATCGAGAGAACCTACGCAAGCAGATCGTTCATCCATTTACCGATCGTTATGTGAATATGGAAAGTTCACAGGACTATGGTGGATTCTGAGCCCTGAACCTGAACCGGTGACGTTACCAATGCTTACAATCGAAGAAATAATTTATTCTGATGGCTTCCTTCAAGGCCATGGAAAGGAAGATCAGCTCTCTTTTTTTAAGGAAAAATGCAAAATTCAAAGTAGTACTATACAAGAAATAGCAAAACTCACAGTGGGTCAAAGAGTGAATCCAGCATGGTCAATGCTTAGAAAGGGAAGACTCACAGCTAGTAATTTTGGTCCTGTCTTAGCAGCCAAGAGAGTTTCAGAATCACTCTTGAAAAGACTCATGGGCGAGTATGATTTATCTGGAGTCAAAGCCATCACATGGGGAGTCAACAATGAAAAAGAAGCTGTGAATGCATTTGAGATGTCACATTGTTTAAAAGTTGAACCAACAGGAGTTTGGTTTGAAGAGTCAGGTATTCTTGGTGCCACACCTGATGGTCTAGTTGATCAAAAAGGTATTTTGGAATTAAAATGCCCATATACCTTTAGAAATTCAACCATAGAGGAAGTTATAGAATCAGAATCATTCTATTTGGAGAAGCGAAAGGACAAAATTGAGCTTAAGAGGGATCACAAGTCTGGGTATTGGCATCAAATTCAAGGACAGCTCCATCTCACAAACAGAATGTATTGTTATTTTGTTGTGTGGACTGTCAAGGGCCACGTAACTTTGGTCATTCATAGAGACGAGGAATGGAAACCTAATCTTGATATTCTAAGAAACTTTTATTTCCATCATTACTACCCTAAAATGATTGAGGGGGAATTATTATAAGTGTGAATACATAAGAGGAGACATATACACTTCTACTCTTTATATTTATTCTACCTTATGTGGAAATGAGAAATTAAAAAATAATGTTACTGTTCAACTCTGTAGAACAATTAAAAAGATTGAAAATTATTAACTGTTAATGATTCTCTTCTTCCCTTGTACAGTTAGGATTATATGAACTAAGAAAATAATCATAGAATATCATAGTTGTTAAAGTTATGAGGAATAACCTATATCTATCCATCTATCTCAATTGTTGGTAGACTACTTTTCCAAAATAGAGACAGAAACTAGAGTGATGCTTTCATGCCTATTAAAGTAAGAATCACACCCTAAGTAAAGAGCAAAAAGTAGAAAAAAAAAGAATTGAAGAAATTGCCATAACTTATTGACTTTTTATTACTGTAACTATTGAATCTTTGTAGTCATCGAAAACATGACTTGAGCCTCTCTTGAGAATTTTCTACTCAAAAATACATTTGTACAACCTTCCTTGATTAACGGAAACTGCAAATTAACAAGAGCAGCACAAAGCTGAAAAATTTTTTCAGAATAGCATCTTAGGTAAGAGGGAATAAAACTTAAAATCTTAAAATCCTTTAACCTGGCGTTAGCCCTCTCTACATGGATTCTGCATTTGGCAATCGACTTAGTTACTTTTATTTCATTTTCAGTAAATTTACCATTGTTTAAGAATGGGGGAATATTTACAGACACACCCCTCGGAACTATATCTTGGATTAGAAAGCCCTTGTCAGCAAGAACAAGATCTCCTGGATAAAAGTGTTTCAAAAAACCAGACATTTCCACTATAGCCTTATCTGAAGTTGATCCAGGGTAAAGGTTAGAAACATATGTTATGACCCCATTAGGTGCCACACCAATGAGTACTTTAAATGAATTCATACCTCTGTATGAAGAATAAGTTGCACTTTGATGACTCATTAGGCCAGGGGTTGCAACTTCAATGTCTGTGCAATCTATTATGATCTTACAAGAACTGAACTGTGTAAATGATGACGGCAAATAAGTCTTATTTTTCTCATTAGAAGGTACTGTTGACATCAAAAAAGTGAACAAAATCTCGTGCAAGAGATGAATAAATGTAATGACAATATTAGATATAGTAGTTTCACTGCATGAAAATAACTGAGCTATATGAAGGTTCGTGTAATTCTGTCTAATCTTTATTAAAGTTATGAATATCTGGTCTTCAAAACTTATTGATTCCACCTTCCAGCCATGAAAATATATTATTGAGTCTTTGAATCTTAAAGTATAAAGTACAACTACATCAAATACTTGCTTAGTTGGAAGACCGGTTTCCATGCGTATTACATCGTCACTTAACGTAGACACTGAGTATTTTTCTCTAAAATATTTTGACTTCTCTTCATGTTGTTGAAGGTCATTTCTCAGCTGCTTCACTTCTGCTTCAAGGATTATCTCCGAAGCAGTTAAATCGTTGAGTACGTCCCGTTCTTGATCTTCACTTTCGTTGCTCTGCAAGGCTTCTCTCATTTTTTCGATGTCGACTAATTCCGTGCCATCTGTACTTTTTTCCAATTTCTTCTTCTTCTTTGGTGGCGGTTTACTGCTAGAAGGGAAAAGTTTTCCTTCGTTGTGCTTAAAAATCTCTGGCCCAAATACCTTCTCGCCATTTCTGAAATGGCAGCTGCAAACACGGCTGTGTTTGCTTGGTTCTCGATCTTCTCTCCTGTTGAAACATATAGAGATGTGGAATGTATTTAGATCAGAGTTGGATTTTGTTAGAAGTAAATCGAAACAAGCGTCAATCCAACAAGTACCATGTTTATTAGTCCGAACGCCACAATACTTTAGTTTAGCTGCGATATTCTGGTTTTACAGTATACATGTAAGTTAAAATACAAACCTTAATAATCTTCTCCATCGATCATACTCAGATTTTTTCTTTTCTTTGCTCGGGAATGCAAAGAAGCGACAGCAATGACTCTCAGACTGGTGATTACATTCGGGTGCGAAACACTGAACCATTTCGCCTAATTCTCCAATATTTTAGATTCTGCAAGATATTATGGCCTTATCCTTTTACTTCCAGCATAACTTGAATGTACCACGAGCGTCAAACAAGGAGTTCAAAGTCTGTAAAACGGAGCTTCACATGACGCTTGCGTCCGCCATATTGGATAGAACAGTTTGTTTAGAACTGAAAAAAATGCGGTCATGACAACGTGACGTCATACTTTGCCACTCTATTGTGGATGCTGTTAGAACAGCATCCTTTATGCCATCGCATGTGTAAGGTAACAAAAGAAACCTCGGGAGCCAATAAGATCATGAGAATTGCAGTCGATTTAACTCAGTAACATTCTGATGGACCTCGAGTAGTTCTCGGTAGTCCGTCTTTTCCACGACTTTGGACGGGTCTCAATGATCGCCGACGACTAGGATACGGATATATCCGATCTTTCAAATATGGTTGGCGATAAATGTCTGCAAACGCTCGGAATTGTTTTTGGCTGCTGTACCGATGGCGCCCGAAATGACAAGTAAGCCACGTTTATTGATGACGAGCAGATCAAGCGGCGTAGCGGGTGTACGAAGTGATAACGATATTTGGTAAGTAAAAATATTTTCTCTCTATTAATTTTTACCCACTCAATCAGGCGCAGCTTTCGAGGAATACGTAACTCGTATGTTTGTAAAGAACTGTTCGACACTTTCCGCACCATTCGAGATTTTTTGAAAGAGATTTAGTGAATGGACAGACCTGTTAGTTTGACAACAGTTATCGAGCAACGAATTCGAACATTGTCAAAACTTTGGCGATCCACTATTCTTTTAGTTTGAGCACAATTGATTTTCATTCATCGTTTTTGTTTAGAAGTACTCGTGGACGATGTGCTGGACATTATATCTGTCAAAAGGTTAGCCGCGTTTCCGTAGAAAAGCGCCTAACAGGAGTTGTCTGCACTAGCTCCGATTTGAGGATCGTCCCGATCTTTTGGGACGCAAAGAAACTCCTCTGTGAGACATTGAACCTCCTTCGGGAGACAATGAACCTCCTTTGGGAGACAATGAACCTCCTTTGGGAGACAACGCACACTGATGAGACTTCATGCAATGTTGCTTATGACAAAATATTTGACAGAAACGATAGTGTGGATAAGTCTTTTGACCGTGAAGAAATCAAACCGACACATTTTGTTCGAAGCAATGTGGTTGCGAAATGCATCCTTGTTAGAGTATTCCTGAAAGCTGTGCCAGGTTCTGTAAAACACAATTCAGCTATTGATTCTGTTACAAAAGTACCAATAATCAGTGATAAGGAACTCAAAGGTATGAAAAACGATCTGCAATTTAGATCACGTACACCGTTCAGGCAACTAGCAGTAAAACCATACAGATCTCGAGATAGAGAACCATCTAGAATATCACTGTGAAAAGTTATCCCGTTATTGAAATTTCCAAAATTGAGATCAAAAGTGAAGAATTTGCTCAAAAAATCAGTTCCTGCTTCATCTGTTTCACACAACATTGCTTGTAATTATAAATTGTGGAAAATCAGACATACTGAAAGGCAAACAAGTTTCTCTAGTAATTATCTTTTACGAGCCAAGTGTGCCACTTGTTCATTTGCACTTAATGCATCAAAAAGAAATCTTTTACTCTCTGGAGATGTTGAATTAAATCCAGGTCCTGTTGCAAAAGGCAAAACTGGTTCATTGGCATTAGTATCCAATACTACAGGTGATTTGCTCTTAAACTACAGGCTACTTAGACATGGATTAAGACCACTTGATGTTGGTGGAGGAGGCAACTGCTTTTTTAAGTCAGTATCACACCAGTTATATGGCGACTCCAACCATCACCTAGAAATTAGAGCATTGGCTGTCCAGTATTTGAGAAATAATCCTGAGCGATTTATAGAAAGCAATTTGGATGGATCATGGTTAAGTTATTTATCTTGTATCTCTATTCAAGGAACATGGGCTGAGAAACTTAGTGAAAAAATACTGAAACAGATTCCACTTGATCAACCAAACAAAACAAGTCAATTGCATACAGTGTTGCACCTAGCTGTTGGTGAAAGAACAGATATCTCCCTCAATGTAAGAACTGATGATGGCTTGACAAATGGTGCTGGTAACATAATCAAACTTATTCAAACACAAGAAACTGGCAAACCTTCAGGTATTATTTGGGTACAATTTGATTGCCCTGATGTTGGTGAGAAAACAAGACATGATAATAGACATCTTTATAAGCAAGGCATTGAACCTACATGGACACCCATTAAACCAGTTACATCACATTTTGCAGTGGGTAGAAATAGAACTGCACAGGTCTTAAGAAAACAATTTCCACTATGTCCTGCTGCTGCAAAAACCATTCACAGGTCACAAGGTGATACAGTTGATAAAATAGTTGTCAACTTTGATGCAAGAAAAGCAATACCTCATATTCACTATGTAGGTTTAAGCAGAGTAACAACAATAGAAGGCTTACACATAATAGACCTTTGTGAAGACAAAATAGCTGTGAATACTGATGTACAGAAAGAAATGGAAAGGCTGAGAACTGAAGCTAAATTACATTTGTGCATAAATCCCATTTACAATGCTAATCAAGTGCTATTAAAAGTTTGTTATTTAAATGCAAGGTCTTTACATAGACATATTGAAGATGTGCAAAGTGACCTGAACTACAGTAGTACTGATGTAAATATTTTCAACAGAGACAAGATTCTGTCGCTGTGATGATGAGAGTGCATATATTATTGATAACTATAGTTTGTTTAGAAATAATGGTACAGTAACAACTACTAATCTCCGACCATATGGAGGAACAGCAGTTTATAGTCGCGTTGATTACTATCCTGGTTATCCATACTCCTGTAATTCTCATGGGATTGAAATAACTGCTATCAGACTAATGACTGCTCCACACATACACATATTTGGCATATATCGCTCACCTTGTGTACCCATAGTGCAAATGTGTTCTGCATTATCCAATGTTTTATTTTCACAGGCCTTGCAACTCAATGTTTTAATTGGTGACTTTAATATTGACTGGCTAGAGAATGCAGAGAGAACATCACTGTATAACTCATTTGTAAGAGATCATGGATATAAACAGCTTTGTATCATCTTACACCACAGATAACAAGACTTGCATAGATCATGTTTATACTAACATACCCATATCAAATATTAAGGTAGAAGTACTTGAAACATATTTTACAGATCACAAGTCAGTTTGTGCACTTGTTGATTGCTTTAATGAGGCAGTTTAAATATCAAACTGTTTTGCATGAAGAGAGAGAAAGAGATATTCCTGATTTTCTAATATTCTGGTACATGCTCATACTACTCATGAACCTTCATTATGTTCATTGACTAGGAGCTTTCTTTACGGTAATGGCATTAAACTGAGAAGAAACAAATTAGCTATACTTGTACTTGGACATTTACATTGTACGACTCTACATGACGTATATCAAGCACATTACAAACTACTTCATTTTGCTGCAAATATGAAAATTGGTCAAAATACTATTACTTTTAATTCACAGTACAGTTGTAACTGACATTCCAAACATGGCGTCAAACTCAAGGCAAGTTCTTGTGTCCTGATAAGACCCTAGCAATCTCTTAATACATTAACCCATTGCCATTGAAGCTAATGAACACAATTACATTCATTTACCCACAAATTTAATTCTCTCTCATTTTTCTTTTCTTTTAGTAAAAGTACATCAACAACAACAAAGAGTAGCAAAAGTAGACTCAGGTGAAAAAAAAAGCTTTTTTTATAAACTAAATGGTTTAAACCCAGGAGTATCAATAGTTTGTATAGTGTGATCCGCGTGAAAGAAGTTCTAAAAATATGTTGGTGAATGACATTTCAACAACCTGTTTGCAAGTCATCTTTAGAGTCAAGTAAATAATAGTTGTCAGTTGATGATGTTGTAAAGTCTGATCCTCAGACCACTTTCATAAATGGCTGCCGGTTGAAAATTCTTTTGTTTAAATTTAAATTAGCCCTTCTGGCCTTGCTCGAGATAATGTATTCTTTCGAATTTTGTACCGGAGAACGAGGTCAGAAGGGCTAATTTAAATTTAAACAAAAAAATATTAAACCGCCAGCCATTCATGAAAGTGGTCTATGGCCAGTTAAGCCATGATCCAATTGGCTGTAAGACGTGTGTAGTTTGTCAACAGTCATTGGTCTGTTGTGATCCATCTATTGTTCATCAGTTTGTTTATGTCATTAATGAGTCCTTGGTAACGTGGGTAGTTGTTGACATCTGTTGAGAGATGTGTCTGTGTTCTAAGTTAGTAAACCAACTTTCCAAAGTCAGTTGTTGAAACTAGTTAGTACTGTATGTTAAGCATTAAGCAGACTCCCATTCAGGATTCTGTGATTAATATGTCAGTGATCTTCATAAATGTGGTAGTTTACATCGCCATTTCTAGTCGCTTGTTTATTCTCAGTTAGTCTTGTGTTAAGGTTCCTACCAGTCTCTACAGTGTAGGATGCTAAGCAGTCAACAGAATGGTGGGGGGGGGGGGGGGGAGGAGATATAAACCTTGTCTGCAACTATAGAATTGACTGAGCCACAAATACAAAATTACTAAATTGTTCTCCTATTTTTTTTTCTAGACGAATCCATAGAAGGATGTGTACATTTGTTAACAGAGGTTCAAACAGCAAGAAATTCCACTCCTAACTACTTCAACTGCCGCATTCAAACAGGACAAGGGGAAGCAGTACGTACTGTATGCTATTCACCTAAAAAACGCATGAATTTAAACCAAGCATTCCTTAATAAATCACCAGTGAAGATTATTGGAGTGAAACAAACACCATCAAAAAGGTTCCATACACGAGAAGAAGAATTTACCATTGCAAAACATGCAAAAATTTCTCCAGCTTCTCTGTCATTTTCTTTTAACGAAAGCTTTAGCAACCAGCTATGCACAATTACTCAAGCACTAGGAAAAGATCTATACGAAACTGTAGATGTCAAGGCCAAAGTCCTCAAGAAGGCGGAAAATAAACAAGTCATTTTAAAAGATGGTGAGAAGGCAAAATATAAAAGTGATTGTCTTATAGCTGATGAAACTAACTCGGTAAAACTGGTCTTGTGGCAAGGCATAATTGATAAAATTCATGCTGGGAAAACATACCACTTCAAACAATTGAAACTTGGCATTTTTGATGATGTCAAGTATTTAAATACTAGTGGAGCCACTGACCCTCAAGAAATTGATGATTTACAGAACATCAATCTGACCACACCAGAAATAAAAGACAACACCATTGAAGGCCGCTGCATTGGTGTTCAGATCAAGCGTACTGCCTCTTGCATAGTATGTAACATGACCATCAACGAAGCACAACTTGAAAGCGAAACTGTAACTTGTAACAACTGCAACATGACTACTCTTTCAAGCATTTGCAATACAAAATTAGTTGCTCAAATTGTCATTCAAACTATGCAGGAGAAAAAAAGTCTCAAATTTACCTGCTTTAATGATGCCATAAGCAGCTTCCTCATAACAACTGACTCCCAGATGTCATTATCTGATATCCCACTAGAATACTTACAGAAAATCATGTTGCAGGCAGGGAATAAGAAAATTATAGCAGACAAAACAACTCAAGTAATTTCACAGTTCCTCCCCTTGCATTGATATTAAGATTAAAAATACATGTACAGCCAATAGTGAATCACAGATTTAAGGAAAACTGTAACTTGTACCAAGTGCAACATAACTGCCCTTCCAAGTATTTGCAATACAAGAGTTATCCATTTGCTCAAATTTTCGTTCAGTCCAGGGCGGATAAAAAATGCACAAGTTTACTTGCTTTAATAATGCTATAAGTAGCTTCCTAATAACAAAAGACTTTCAGATGACGTCTGATATCCCATTATAAGGCTTGAAGAAAATTATGTTACAGGCAGAGGAAAAAACCATGCAATATACCAGACCAACAACTTCAGTGATTTCGAAGTTCCTCACCTTATTAAGTGATATTAAGATGTATGAACATTAACTCTCCTTTTCTTAAACTCTCATTCAAGCTCTGCGAAACAAAAAGATAGTAAAGTTTACTTGCTAATGACACTATAAACAACGTAATCAGTTAGTAATTAGATGACTTAAACAATATGTTCCAGGGAAAGCATAAAAATTTTAAAACCAACAAAACCACACAAATGGTTCAAGAGCACTACCTTCCGTAAATATTGTAGTTGTGTTAAACAATTTCTCTTGTTAATTTTTTTAACTCCCTTATGGGAACATGAGTACTAAGGAAATGTTCAGTTGTGTTATTTAGTAAGTTACCCAAGGCAAGGTTAAAATCTTACCATTTCAACAGCAACATCTCTTCGTTTTTGTTTTTAATACCACATGTTATAACTTCCCTTAATTACTACCTCTCAAATATCCTGGTACAGTACAGGTAAACTAATTTCATTGTTTCACTTGTTACTTTTAACTTTTTATTTTATATCTTGTAAATGTTGAGAACACTGCTTTTAAGCAACTTATATGAACTTTCACATCAATTTCTAAAAACCCGTTGTTAATACTAAAAACGATCAGTATTGCAATGACCTGTATTTGAGTTCATTAATAAAAATGTTGCTATTTACTTGGGTAGTCTTGTTTTTCTTCTTTTTCTGCTCATTAACTATAGCGCTTCTGCCCCGACGATTTTCAAATAAATTCTTTCAATGCCTTCAATCTTTACCACCAGCATCCACACGCAGTTTTCAACTGCCTTTTGTTAAAATAAGCTTGTCTGTGAATATTGATTGAGAAAATGGGGTATCATAACAAGGGCTTGAACTTCTTTATTAACCGAGTAAATTGCACCAAAGTGTAATTTGACATGTGAAAATAAAAGCTGTTAGGAAAATCAATCTATTAGTGTCACCACAGCAGCAAAGTATATCTTTTTCATTAACGGGCACTGATATTCCGGTCAATTTCATTCCTAGATGAAGAGCTGGGACAAATTTTGATATTGCTTTAGTTGATTTGGCGCAAGTACAAAATATAAAAAAATGATGACACACCAATCAACCCGTCTTAAATAAAACATGGAGACATATGACAACTCACAGTAAAGCATTTGGTCGTAGGATTGTTGGATGCCGGCTGTAAAGCGTTTGTGCGGTGTAGATGGCGAGTGTATTTTTTTAACAGTGGGTGGCTGAAAATCAAATTAAAGGCTTGTCAGTGAATATTGATCAAAAGGTCAGTTATCAGAACAAGTGATTAAATTAGGTGATAGAACAGCAAAAGCAAAAAATGTTAGGAAAGTCAAATTCTTAGAGTCACTATAGTAGCGAAGTCTGCTTGTTAAGTCGATCGTTGACATGTCAATCGACTTCAGGCCCAGACGAAGAGCTCAAACAAATTTTGATTTGGCTTTTGTTCTTTAGGCGGAACTGCAAGAAATAAACAATGATGACTCAGAAGTCAAACCGCGTTCAATAAAACATGATATATAATACAGTGAAGCATTCACAGCCACAAAAAAGTAAAGAGAAAAACATCTCGTGAAAACGCCAAATTTTTCTAACCGAAAGAATATATAGATTACTATCCTGCTTTAAATATAATATCCAACAAGCGCGTCTGTCAATTATGCGCCTCTCTCTTTCCCCTTTTCCTTCACTTTCTTAAATGGTAGGGATACTGGGAGAACCTGTTTCTATCGACCCTTAATCGTACACTTTTTAAAATTAAACTACAATAGAATCGGTAAAGGAGAACAGTTTCATAATAAACACCCCTCTCCTCTCCGTTTAGCGCCCTCCGTCCAATAAGCGCCCCTCCTTTCAGCGGAAATTTTAAATAAGCACCCGGGCGCTTAATCGAGGAAATATAATGCGAGCCCGGTTTTACCCAATTTGAAAATTCTTAAGGAGAAATGATGACTTCATCGACTCACTGTAACAAGGGTTAAGGCATGATGCGCACCTTTTTTTCCTTCTAGAAGAGAATGAAAATTACGCAGACAACTTGTGTTTGGGTAAATTCCTGCAAGGAATGTGTCATCGTTGCTTGAATAACAGGAAAGAAGCAGTGGAATGTTTGAGAAATTCTGTTGAAAGGTAAATGATGGGGATTGATGCTACCATTGCATTGCCGAGCATAACTTTTCTCTTCCTTTTCTTTTCCAGTCCAATTTTTTTTCTTTCAAGACCTTATAGGAACACTAACCCATTCCATCCCACCCCAACTAAAGTCCTCCTAGCAGGCCCTAAGGTTAACATGCTGGCCCCGGTTGTTCGAAAGATGGATAACGCTATACACTGGATAAATCTCTATCCGATGGATAGCGCAGTACGTTTTGGTAACACTTATCCGCTGGATAGCGATTTATCCGTTGGATAGCGTTATCTGTTCTTTGAACAACAGGAGCCTAGACCCCATATGTTTAACAAATGGTAGACACCACGGGGTACGCTAGACTCAAGAAGCTAGGGTCGCTCTCGGCTATCGCTTCGCGCGACTCTTGCGCTTCTTTCGTGCTTAGCAACCTTCCGCGTGCATCCAAAACTCAATAGTGTACGCTGTGGTGTTTAACATTTTTTAACAAAAATTGATACGTTGTATCAAAAGAGTTCCCTTTTATTACACAAATCTTACATTACTAGAGTTAACAAGCGCTCGGAATGTAGTGTTTCCATTTGCTCACGTCAGCACCGTACACTCATGGGCAATGGTGGACTCTGGATTGACCAATCAGCCTGACTGGGTCACCCAGTGCTTTGCTTTGCTTTGTTTTTGCGGCAAAGCACTTTACAGCGCCTCTTTCCACCCCAAAGTACAAAAAGCTACCGTTGAACTCTTTGGAAAACATAAAGAAATTTTTCCATGGACTAGCTTCCCATCCTGGAATAGGACAATACTCTCCCCGCCTCGTGCTAATTAAACCGGGACCCACTACAGCTCAGTAAGCCACGTGGCTAAAATTTCGACATCTTTACCCTCTCGCCTCATCCCCTCTCCCATATCCAAGTTAGATTTGTACTGTCTGCAGATCTCTCTCGCCGATTGATCCAACACGGGTGCTCCACTTGTTTTTGCCGATTTTGTTCTCGGTCAAGTAAAGAGCCCAAACACTTCTTACGCTTGGGCGGAGATTGGTTTTCTGTATTTGGACGAAGAGGACATTGGGCGAACAAAAGAATATTTCGAGCGAGCAAGATATTGACTTACAAAAGCAATTTTTCTCCTTTGGTTATCTTTGCTTTATCCACAAAGCAGTGCAGGACTCGTGTAAGTAATTAAATTGGACTTCACAAACCTCTTTACGTTTTACCGCACTTTTTACCAGTTGAATGATCCAATCAGTTGGCGCCAGCTGCATCCACTCCACGCTATGTGGCCGTTGTATGTTTTCACACGCTTTACACTTGTTTGATATTTGCCCATGCGCTTGGCACCGTTTCATAATGATTCACTCAAAATTAAACAAGCAATTTCCTCTTAAAATGGGTGGCGATTCGAACTGAAGTGTCAATGATCATCCAGGAGTGATGGTTCATTTTCATCATTTTTTTTTTCATTATTTTTTTAACTGGATGGGAAACATCGTGATCACCTTTTACAAAGTCTACCTCACTTAAGAATCCACGCAGCCCTCCAGAAAATTGGGCGCAACAGCGCATCTTTGGGAAGACCACAAGTTCTACGTGAACAAGAATTTGTACAAAATGGAACACAGAATGAGCTTCAAAATATTAATGGCGAAGAAATGACAGAATCAGAAGATTTCGTCAATGCTGAAGAAGAGTGTGCGAATTTATGTCGTCAAGATTCTAACTCTTCATTTGATATAATATCGGATTTTTCCGATGAAGTATGAGCATGAAGGGTCTACTTTAGGGTTTTTGACGCTTCTTGAAAAATTTAGCCTTTCAATTCCAGCCTGGTCTTCTCATCTGGATTTTTGCCTTTCTCTTTGGTGTTCACTTGTATTTACCGTATAAAAATTATGTCAAGGTGTCCTTTCTTGTTAAAGCAATTTTTCATGGCGCCCAGAATGATACATAAACCAAAATTTCAATGATACTCAATCAGAAAGAGAGCTCGGGATTAAAGTGACTGAAGGTGGGAGTCAATTATTAACATTGATTCCAATTAATAGTAAGACGTTGGGCTGCGTCTGACTTTGTTTAAAAACTCAACCAGTTTTTCACTTCAGCTGTAAGGATTTTTTTTTACTCTTAATCTCCCAGGATCTGATAGTTAATTCTTCCCTTAAGCTGCTACATATTTCCTTGGAAATTAGTTTTGGGAATTTGGTGTTAGATCATGATAACAACTTCTGCCTAATAAGTTTGAGTATTCTTATTGCCTGTTTGCTGAATAATCTACAGAAATTATAGGGAGAAGTTTTATGTTAATAACTTCTAGGAGTTAAAGGGCTACCTAAATAAATAAACGCATCCAGTAACCGATTAGCGCATATGTTTTTTAAGTAAATTTTCGCTCTGGCATGTTATTTATGGTGTAATATCTTGAAAGGAAATATTTGAATACGCACTGTATAAACTATAAAAGAAAATTGGTCACGTACTTGATACTCTTGTTTGAATTGTACATATTGACTCATTTGTCGAGAAAAAATTGCGATTTTCATTTAATAAGAGTCTTTGCCCATCATTTTATTCCATAGTGTTTTTGTCCTATAGTTCTTATGGTATTTAAGTTATTTCATTTGCGATGCACGAACTTACTTTCCATTCTAAAAGCACACTCTAGAGTTTTCCGTTGCAGCAATGTGAACTGGTATTTGAATGAATCTGTAAAACTGACATGTGCATACAGCAAACTCAAAGTCCTTCTACAGGCCCCCTGCTTCGGAAACTCAACCAGCACAGTGACCTAGCCCATGGGCTGCGCCGTGCAAGGATATGATCCTGACCTAAATCTACAAAACAAGCTAAGAAAGCCCCTACCGAGGGGCTCAACTAGAGAGCGAGCTCCAATTAACTATGGGGCCCAAAAATCTAACCAGAACTAAAGATAAAATGAAAGAATTTGTTAGATGGGCAAACAGCGACATTTTGCACATTGTATCATGATACAATCACTGTTCACGGCTGAAAGATAAGACTCGGAAATATTATATTCTTGGACACAAAAGTGAACGAAAGTGATACCCGGGTTTACTAGAAATCGACCTTTGATGTCCAAGCGCATTACAAAGAGACGAAGACCTTCGAATATTCGAATTTTTATTCGTGTCATTCACGACGCGCAAAGAAAGCATTCGTAAAAGAAGAAGCGTTCCGCTTCCCATGAATAAATTCGTCATGCTCAACGCGCTGAGGATTCCAAGGATGAAATTTTGAAGAAATGTATCTCTGGATTTTATCTCACCGGTGAGAAAGGTTACTTAAAATGTACATGGGATCAGAGGCTTGCGATCGATTGTAAAGTTAACGTTTCCCCGTCCGATGGTCACGCAAGACTTTTCTCCGAAATTCTGTGTAGCAAGGCTTATGCAGATTCTAAGATCGTTTTCTCGCCCCTCATTCCGTGCTTTTAAAATGATTTTAGCCAGCCATATAATACGGCGACTTTCCGTGGTTCAGGACGAATTTTTGCGATGGCTTCGTTATCGCGAACGTGGAATGAAACGACAAAAATTCGTTTAAAATAGACGATTGACACTAGAGGAATGTATAAAAAGCTGGTTCTCGATCAAGATTGCAAAGGTTTAGTCCAATAATATTACACATACAGTAGGCTTTCGTTTTTCTGTAATACAGAAAATACTGAGAAAGGCCAGTACCACCCTTCCCCTCGTCCCAGTGCATCCAGTTTGAGCGTGGCCCTTTAAGCCCCCACACTCTAGATGGTTAAACTGAATTGAAAGCAAACGATGTCCACCTTCAAAAGAAAACCTAGCGGTCAGCTGTCAGCTGTCAGCAAGGTCAATTACAGGGTCTCAATTCACCAGCTGAGCAGAGGGAATGAGCCTAAATACGAATCGTGAACGACAGCAGGTGATATGCAGCTTCCAATGAAAACGTGGTAGGCATGGTTTTGCAAATCCAGGCCGGAGAATTATAACTGAAACCGAACAAAATGTGAATATTGTGAACGCAGAAACAAAGCGCAGTATGGAAGGTTAAAGTATGCAAAAACCAAGCTTTAGCAGTAACGCCACGTGTCAAAAAAGCGAAGTGAAATAAAGGTCAACTTTGGATCGAGTGCACGTAAAAAAACACTTGCCAATGACAAGACTCTAAGTAAAGAAATGGTGTGCAAGGAGTTAAGTGACGTTCCTTTTCTTATTGGGCGAAGCAAAGGCTTGAAACGAGTAAGCTGGCTCCAAAACTAAAACCTTATTCAAAAAAGCATTTACGCCTCTAGGCACCATACTACTACCAAGCAGGACTCATTCATGAGGGAACATATGGGATTGATATGTAGGATTCAACCGCAGTCTTTTCACCGCAACGTGAAAGTTTTTAGGGGTAAGACGCATGATGATCATAACAATTTCAGCGATTAAATTTCGTGGTTTGGATTGTACGTATAACATCGAGGACTAAACGAACCATTGTAGTTACGGGATAATTAAGTTTTGTCAACTGAGTTGTAGATTTTTTTGTAATTCGGCCATCGTAAAGTGTTTTCTAAACCTGACGTTTCTAGCGCTATCCCTTCGTCCGAGCAAAAACCCAGTGTAGTTCCGGCTGAATCCTCGCATAGAGCATAAGTTGGGGCTGTAAAACATGTCAAGTCATGCGACCGCAAAAGAGGGAGCAAAGAATACGTGAAACAAATGATAAATCGTCTGTCTTAATGAAATGAGGACCGGAGCTGAGAGACACGTAGCAACTGACGCACTAAACTTAGCCTACAGGCTGACCTCACGACAGAACAGAATTACCTCACGGCGAAAAACATCGCGTCAAAATTAGTCTAACTTGCTGCAGGACAGAATATTTGAATTCTTTGAAATACAAACAAAACGAGATACATGCATACATACATACATACATACATACATACATACATACATACATACATACTTTATTGACATTCCCCAAGGGGGCTTTTCAAAGACAATGTTATAAAAATAATCCTATTACAATTAAAAAATCCTATTTACAATTAAATATTTTTTAAAATCTGAATGTTCTAAAAGAAAAATAAAAATATACAAATATACAAATAAAATTACAACTCTTTGAGTAATTTGGTCCTTAAACGTTTTTTGAAAACATTAACGGTGTTGCACAGTTTAGAGGAATTATCCAAAGAGTTCCATAAGTTTACAGGTCTAGAGAAAAATGTTCTCTGACCGCTAGCTGTTCTAAAGAATGGAATTTGCAAAAGCTGCGAATTTCTGGTGCTACGTCGACTAACCTCGGCTCGATTTATGAATTTTGATGAGAGGTAATCTGGAGCCTGACCAGTCATGCATCTAAAGGCCATAGTAGCGTTCCGGTAGTAAAGCTGGCTTTGAACTGAAAGCCAGTTTAGTTCCTTGCGAATTGGTGTAACGTGGTCAAATTTACGCGCACCGCTAACAATGCGGCATGCGAAGTTCTGCACCGCTTGTAACTTGTTAACATTACATTTTGAGGTATTTGACCAAACATTGGAACAATAAAATAACCTGCTGAAAACTAAGGAATTAATAATCATCAAAAGTGTACGTTTGTCGAAAACATGCTTGACACGGTTTATTTGGCCGAGGCGGGACATGCACGAGGAAGCGGTCTTAATTATGTGTTCATCGTAAGTTAAATTAGAATCCAAAATCACACCAAGGTCTTTGGCGGTGTCTGCGGGAACGATGTCCTCGGTTCGGAAAAATTGAGCGGGAAAGCAAGTTAGGTGACGTAACATCGAATAAAGAATCAGGCAAATGGGAAGTAACCTTCTTTTGCACAATTGGTTTGCAAGGCAATATTTTCGCCCTCTTTAACCTAGAGTAATATGAGATTTTTCTTTTTAAACAATTCCGCTTTGTTTGAATCACTGTTTGTTTCGCTGCTAATTTTTCCATTCGCGTTCAAGTTCTCGGGAGTCATCCTCGAATACTTTAAAACTCATGCGAATTTCCGACCTTCACCTAACTTCGCCTTCTATTTCTTCGGTTATTATATGTTTTCAATATTTACTCCCTATTCACTTGCAATGAAAGGGAGGTTTCTCTCTCTTGGAGAGGTGGAAACGGAAGGAGTTAAAATAGTCATATCAGCTCGTCTGTTTAAATATGACAGCAATAAAGGGAAGACACCGTTGATAACAAATATTCCCATAAATGTATATTTTTAATAGCAGCCTTAGAAACCTGATTTTTTTTAGCTAAAGGTTTTTAAGCAAGAGGCAAAAATTAGTAATAAAAATTTTGCATAACTGAAGTGGAGTTTGGTAACATAATGAATCCTTCCTTCAAACAGGGTCATTTGAAATGAGCACATGGAGAGAGAAGTTCTTTTAAATCGTTCGAGCACGTCAGCATAGCATGTTTGTGCCTGTGCATTGCAAGCTTTTTTCAGTCGTGTCGTTATGTTCAAGATGCGATGATTTGCTTCTTCCAAAATTCTTATTTTGTTTTCTCAGTGCCTTTGAATGATCTGCGTTAAGATAGGTATTGATTTAGTTTGTACTTTTCCTCGGAGATTGAAATACTTAGATTGGGTTTATAACAAGACTTCAGGTATGTTTTCGTCTTTTCCAACAAAGATTTTGACATCGTGTTTTTTGGTGTATTATTTTGCATTCTTTCTCTATTCGCGTCAGTGCAACGCAAAAGCAATACACCTCTTAATTTTTCGTTCATTGATTGAATACTTCAAGAAATCCTCAGCCTAACGTTTTCTCTTAATGATTGATATGCCGCTTCCATTCACAAGACGGTGTGCTTACGTAGACACCTCTATCAACATCAAAAGGAAAGAAACATCTATAATCAAGACTACTCTGAAAGCCATCCTCACATTATCAGACATTTGCTATTCCGCAATCTTCTTCTCGGGCCGTTTTTGTTGGTTATTACGGTGGAATCAGTTAATGACGTTCTCTCCGCAAAATATCCATTCAGACCTTTTCCCGAGTCTCTGTGGAGGTCTCTGCATTTTCTGTTTATTGTTGGGGTGAAAGCAGTTAGTGAGGTACTCTGCCCAATCTTCAACGAGGCCTTCTCCCAATTCTCTATCGGGGTATCCGTATTTCCTGTTTATTGTTGGATTGAAAGCAGTTAGTGAGGCACTCTTTGCCAAAGCTTTACCCAGCCCTTTTCTCCAGTCTCTGTCGAGACATCTGTTTTCGTTATTGATTGTTAGGGTGCAAGCAGTTAATGACCTACTCTTCGCTAAACCTTCGCCCAGGCCTTTTTCCCAGTCTCGATCGAGGCATCCGTTTTCGTTGTTTGTTGTTAGGGTGAAAGCAGTTAATGAGGCACTCTTCACCAAACTTTCACCCAGGCCTTTCCCCCAGTCTTCATGCAGGACTGCGTAATCGATTATTGGCGTAAAAGCAGTTATTGACTTACTCCTCGCCAAACCCTCACCCAAGGCTTTTGCCTAGTCTTGATCGTAGAATCCGTGTTCGTTGTTGATTGTTAAGGTGAAAGCAGTTAGTGACTTACTCTTCGCCAAACCTTCACCCACGGCTTTTGCCCAGTCTTGTTTGTGGAATCCATGTTCGTTGCTGATTGTTAGGGTGAAAGCAATTAGTGACGGACTCTCTGCCAAACCTTCACCCAAGGCTTTTGCCCAGTCTTGATCGTAGACTCCGTGTTCGTTGTTGATTGTTAGGGTGAAAGCAGTTAGTGACTTACTCTTCGCCAAGCCTTCACCCACAGCTTTTACCCAGTCTTGTTTGTAGAATCCATCATGTTCGTTGTCGATTGTTACGGTGAAAGCAATTAGTGACGGACTCTCTGCCAAACCTTCACCCAAGGCTTTTGCCCAGTCTCGATGGTAGCATCCGTGTTCGTCGTTGATTGTTAGGGTGAAAGCAGTTAGTGACTTACTCTTAGCCAAACCTTCACCCACAGCCTTTGACCAGTCTCCATTGTAGGATCCGCGTTTGTTGTTGATTGTTAGGGTGAAAGCAGTTAGTAACTTACTTTCCGCCAAACCTTCACCCACGGCTTTTGCCCAGTCTTAATTGTAGGATCTGCTTTTATTGTTGATTGTTAGGGTGAAAGCAGTTAGTGACTTACTTTTCGTCAAACCTTCACTTAAGCCTTTTCCCCATTCTTCATACAGGTCTCCGCGTTTGTTGTTGATTGTTAGAGTGAAAGCAGTTAGTGACTTACTCTTCGCCAAACCTTCACCCAGGACGTTTCTCAAGGCATTACTGATGTATCCGTATTTGCTGCCTATTGTTAGGGTAAAATCAGTTAATGAGGCACTTTTCGCAAAACCTTCACCAAGGTCTTCTCCCCCGTCGTCATGCAGGACTCTGAAATAGGCGTTGATTATTAGGGTGAAAGCAGTTAGTGACTTACTCTTCGCCAAACCTTCACCCCCGGCTTTTTTTCCAGTCTTGTTTGTAGAATCCATGTTATTTGTTGATTGTTAGGGTGAAAGCAGTTAGTGAGGCACTCTTAGCCAACCCTTCACTTAAGTCTTTTTCCCAGTTTTAATGCAGGTATCCACGTTTGGCGTCGATTGTTAGGCTGAAAACAGTTAATGAGGCACTCTTCGCCAAACCTTGACCCAGGGATTTTTTCCAGTCTTTATTCTGGTATCCGTCTTCGTTGTTGATTGCTAGGGTGAATGCAGTTGGTGACTTCCGCTTCGCCAAAACTTTACCGGGGACGTTTCCAAAGTCTCTACCGAATTATACGCATTTGCTGTTTATTTTTAGGGTGAAATCAGTTAATGTGGCACTTTTCGCCAAACCCTCACCCCGGCCTTTTCCCAAGTCTCTAAAGCAGTATTCTTCTTCATCCAGGTCGTTTCTTAAGTCTCCATCCAGGTCTTCACCGACTCTGTCGATTGTACGGTGAAAAGCAGTTAGTGATGCGCTATGTGCTAAACCTACATTATGGCGTTTTTCCCAGTCTCCCCTTACTAAAAAACTGCGAGCCTCGCCTTCGTGCGAGCCAGTTCTCTGTTTCCGCGATATCTGTCTATAAACAGGCTGACGGACTGATGAAGTTTCGACATTAACCTTGTTTTGGGCGTCACTAATTCCTTTGCTGACCACATAGAGGGTTTTAGAAGAGGGATGTGTTATAATCGAAAGAGGTCCTTCCTCGTTTTTTATCCATATTCGAAATAAGGGTTACTTGTCAATGCAGGCTATATTATTTTCACCATCCCCATGTAAGTGTCCTTCATATAACGTTTTCTCTCTTTCTCTGTGGTAATCAGTCACGTCTCTTGCGGATGGGTGACTCGTTTTATCCTCCACAAGGCAAGGATCTTCAGACTGGCATTTATTCAGGGGTAAAGACCTTCCTTGGATATGCTGACTTAACCAAGTCGCTATTAAGCGCACTCCTGGTGTCCTACAAAATAATTATATGTTCAGTGCCCAGTGAAGTAGGTTATGGTCAATCCAAGAAAAATTTATTCCGCTGTAACATCCTACTTTAAGTTATTACGTTTGAGCCTTTAAATTGAATAATTTAATCACAAATTTACACAGTTTTATTTCTCACAGATACCGATGCAAACACTTTCTCACGTTTTCTCTCAATTGTTAATTAAAATTCCTCAAATTGGTTGATGAGAAAAAAGTTCAGATTCCGTTTCTGCTTTGTTTTATTTCTTCTTTATTAAACACAATTTGCTATTAGAGCACCTCATTACTCTTGCTGGCATTTCATATGACTTCTAGGAGGCTAGAAGTCCAAAAAGATCCACAGAAGTTGAAGTTTCTCCTTTCTCTAAAATTAACTGAGGTTAGTTAACAAGTATCGAGTGGACGAGCCACGCGCTCGGGCATGTTCTGCACATGTTCTGCGCATGTCTCAAGAGAGTTTGTTCTTGCGAGGATTAATTTCTCTCAACACAGAGAAAGATACACCAGTATCGTTTTCGCATTTGTCTGAGGTATTTGGTGTACTTGAGGTGGCTGGTACCAGTTTTCATCTTTTCGATGGTTTGTAACTTCAAAGAATACAACAAAAAGACTGACCAAGGCCAGTTGAACACTTTTACAGGGCTGAATTATATAATCAATGGCTATCCAAAAATAGGTGTAATTTCGTCACGAGCAGTTTCCATAGCAACGCTTTCAAAGGATTATTCAGACGTATTTTTTTCCTAATGGCTCAAATAATTTGAAAACTAACACGGTGACCCCGTGATTTTTCTTAGTGATTGCCTTCGGCACTTGAAAAGAAAATGCACAAAGATTTTTAAAAAATTATACGCAACGGAATTTCAGAAAATTTAGAAAAGGAAATTTTCACGCCTCGCGAATGTCCTTCCGTAGAATTTTCTATTTTTTTTCTTCTGACGATTCTTTTCAACGTTATTATCATATTGGAACAATAAAAGAAGGGGTCACCGGACTTGTTTTCATGAAATAGCATTCGTGAATTCAGTATTTCCCACGCGCGTTCTCGCGCATTGAAAAATCTGGATTCTTTTGGATCGACATTTGCTCGTGATCTGTTATAGCTATCGCTGACTATCACGCGTGTTCGCACGAGCACCTACGATCTGATGTTTACAGACGTGTACTGCTGAGAAAATCATCCAATAGCCATCAGAGAAAGCCTCCCGGGCTTATATTAAAGGACCTACTCACAACTTCTGGCCATATTATATTATTTTCCTTGAAGTTTCACAGTCTTCTTCCACTTCAGGCAGATTATCCTTCACTTTAGTTCTCCATTTTCGCCGCCGCAAGATTTCATATCGGTTAGATATTTCATTTAGATGTGAAGCAACCTTTATGTCTCCGAGAATCGTCTTCTTTATCTTCGTCTCTGTCTCCGGCATACGGAGTGGCCGTTCAACACATCACTTACACGCTGTTGGGTAAACTTCTTACAAAAGTAGAAAAAAGCCTCGCGCCGCCATCTTTTTCGTCTTTTAATCTCGCGCTTCTGTCGCACGTTTCTCTTGCGCGTGACGCAAGAGTGACCTGTTCCCCGCGCGAGGAAACTAGTGCTAGCCACCTTAAGTGTACTCATACCGTGGGCAATCGTACTTAAAGAGCGGATGCTGCAATCAGTGATACCTTCACTTGCTTTAATCCCTCGGCCATACGGGATCAACGATACTAACTCATTAGAGGTCTCTGGAAAAACCTTCGCAAGACCATTGAATCACTCACGCACGCACGCACGCGAGATATTTACCAAGTCTATATATACCAAGTCTATATATACCAAGTCTATATATACCAAGTCTATATATACCAAGTCTATATATACCAAGTCTTAACTACAAAAGTGCGATGCTTGAGGTCATTTATGGTGACTAACCTCGACGAGATGCCATCAAATATGGCGATGAAAGGTGGCCTTTCCACTGGAGTATAGAACCAGCATTGATACATCATGGCATAGAACCAAGTAGGACAGCATTCAGGTTGACGTAAGATGTACTTGCCTTGTACTTGAGGCAACATCTGCCATGAAGAAACGTACATTCATGTCCTACTTTGCGTTATTGTGATTTCATTATGTTACATCTCAAAACACGATCGAAACATTCTTCCAGCCTTTTTTACAACTCTTAAATGGGAAAAATCTTCAAGTAACAATCGAGCTATCCTGAGAAACAATTTTCATTTTAAAAGGACTTATCAACGGTACAAGCTTTGATTGCGTCTTGTCAAATGCAACCAATACTTCAGTTCTCAAGTAAAAGAGTGGAAGCTTTGATTGCGTCCTGTCAAATGCAACCAACACTTCAGTTCTCAAGTAAAAGAGTTTCAACTTTTCATCATGTGCCTCGTCAAGAGGTCCAAGCCCTTAAAGTATTGAGGTAGATTGCACTAGTATCGCAGAGGTCAGTGGTTCGAATCCCGTACAGGCCTGATTTTTTTTTTCAGGTCTGATTTTCGCTATTGCTTAAATAGCGCTATCTACTGCGAGGATCGTGCATCATACGTATCTAATACCGCAGTTCAAAATATATGAACTTCATATATTTCATTAATTGTATCTGATTTATCACTTTCACGGGTTTATTACGAATCAACTTGGCGGCCTGCTCCCAGTCGGCTTGTCAGCTCAATTGGTAGAGCGCTGCACTAGTATCGCAGAGGTCAGTGGTTTGAATCCCGTACAGGCCTGATTTTTTTCAGGTCTGATTTTCGCTATTGCTTAAATAGCACTATCTACTGCGAGGATCGTGCATCATACGAATCACTATTATATTGGATAATAAGTGGTTTGCAACCAATCTCCAGAGACACAGGTAACAACGGTGAAAGGAACAAATGCTGGTGGACGAACAAAAGGAGCTAATGAGATGTCTATTGTTTACGTCCACCAACATGGCGGCGATGGACAATTGTTATTGATCGGTTTTTTTCGATTTTTTTTTTTTGTGCCAAAAAAAGTCGGTTTTTCGGTTTTGCTGTTTTTTGCGTTTTGCGGATTTTCCGTTTTCAGCATTTGGTTTTCGGTTTTCGTCGAAAATTTTGACAGGTACTCGGATTTAGTATCCGATGTGCTTTTTCGGTTTTTAACTCGTGAACTGCGCGTGCGCAAAAACGAGTTGCAGGTATGGTGTGATGAAGGGCGCTCGCTCGCTCGCTCGATTGGTCGATTCCTGTAAACTTTTTTCTATTTTAGGCTTTTAAATGTATTCGATAGTTTTTGGCGAGTGATAAACAAACGAAATGGCGACCTTTGTTGCTAAGAATAGTGTTGGGGTGAAAAAGAAGCCAATGATAATCTTGAAAGAGTAAAAAAGTATACGTTTTCCATTTGTGAATTAATTAAAGTTTGCCCAATCTCCGAATACACTTTTATCAATACTTCTATTTTTAAATGTATACATCCAGGAAAATGATTATTGTGTCCGAAAAAGAGAAAAAAGAAAACAAAGAAGGAAGTTAAGCAAAAACCGCAATATACTTAAGAGCGGCGGATTTGAACCACCTACGTCGCCATCCTGAAAATCTCATGAATCTCACTTTTTGGCCTCACGGAACAGGGTACGCACGTGGGTTAAGGAAAATTTCTGACATGCGCAGATGACGTCCCTTGTTGTGTTTACTTCTCCCATCTACGCTTTTAAAACTTTACCGTTGAATGTCTTATCAAAACACAAAGTCTCTGGTAGTTTAATACTTAAACCGCGAAGACTGCAACGGAGTTAAGGATTCTACCGTTTTATTTTTTTTCTTTTCATCGACTTAGCGGTAGAAATGCTATTTTTTCGTACTGTTTTGTCATTCATTGCGCGTGGTGTTTATTATTAGGAATTTCGAAACGGACAAGGTCAAGAATTGGCATCGTAGTTTCAAAGCAAATTGAGGTTTGGAGTCCACCTTCGTTCGTTTTAAAGTTATTTTCATCTTTTTAACGCGCGCTCGAGATGTAATGGAGGAATGAAATATATCGACTGAGTAAAGCAAGCGCACGATGCTCGAGGTAAGATTATAAACTAGGTTATCTTGACCCTATCTTGGGGGTGTTGGTGGTAATGGGTCGATTAGCTTACATTCAATGTCGTCCACCCGAGATCGAGAGTGAACTCCGGTTTATTCGTCAACAGGAACCAAGAGCAGTTAATTATCTATCACTTCTCGGGTACTCGTTGGTACTATTGATGATGTTTGACTGATATCGATTGTTAAATCAATGCTTATTTCTTTTGGGCGCTTTGAATGTGCAGGATCGACCAATACACTGATTCTTTTTCGACCACACTGCATATTCATATTTGTGTTGGTCCAGATTTAGAGGCTATGACAAGTTGCCTGTATGTGAAAAAAAATTCCATCGTTGTAGATAATTAATAGAGGAAGAAAAACTTTTAAAGGGGAGAGAGGATTCATTACGGGTCAGATTTGTACTACTTATCTTTTACACGGAATAAGGAAAGACAAGATAAAGAATTTGGCACGTTTTTAACAGTTCCAGTGTTTAAATCTAATTTATTACTGTTATGCATTGTACACTAACTGTATGTAACAGAACATTGGCTGCATCACTTAGCTTTGCCCTTCCTGTACAAAATGATTCACTTAATGTACAAGAACACCTATACACAAGTCATGTACTTATCACATTAAAAGTTACCTACTGCTAATGATATGTTTAACTATACATGTGCAACATTATAATGATATGATCTACATGTAATTAAATATTACATTTATTATGGTGTTAAACTGCTGTAGTGAAGTGACAGCATTTCAATGTTTGTTTAATATTCTACTAAGCTACAGTTATGCATAACAATTTAAAATCAGATATATTACAGCTTCATTTACCTACTGTTCATTTTGAATGTAATGTTCAATTCATTTAATTCAAGATCCAATACAACATGGTTAAATACATGCATGTCTCAGCTTTGGCTCCATGCACTTTACTTATACCCTGCAGAACCAGTTACAATATTGCAAAGCTAACATGCTACATACACTAAAACCGATATTGACCTCTGTTCACTTAACTAAAGTGGCATATACAACATACTTTTATCAGGTTAGTTCTAACATCTTGCATTGAAACATTTATTAATTTTTAGATGTGTCTCTGTGAGTAAAATGCATTCATGTTGAGATACATTTACTTCATGCAGTGTGGGTCAGTGAAATCAGTTCTTATGTACAAATCTAAAATGTTTAAAAATTACTGAGCCACCCCCATGACTACTTTATTCTTCAGGTGTAGGCAATGGCGTAATATGTACAGTCATGTGGGACCTGGAAAGACAAGTAGTTGGAGGTTGGAAGACATTTGGACAGTTTTGTAAACACAACTGGCATTCTCTTGGTAGATCCTAAATTGGTAGCTCCTTCCCATAGTTCCACACCTTTAGCGCTGCTAGCTGCATGAGTCTTGGAACTTGTCCATCAGGTGTACTGGTAACTCCCTCAATTACTGTTGGGCTGAATGACCTTTGTCCCTCCAGTGCAGATGTTCCCTTGGCAGAAGCTTTCCAGTGAAGTTTAAGTTTGCGACCATCAGCTTTTAGTGACTGAATCATATCCGGTAAGTCATTGTTTACTTTCTTTTCTATCCAAGCTTTAGGGTAAACATCCTTTGCTTTAAGTGGCCCATGTGTGCTGTTTTCTCCAATCTTGTTTAAGTTCTTTCTTGCCTCTTGCAAAAGGTCTGTGGTGAGCATTTGGGCATATTCTTTCATTCTTTCTTCATGAACTTCACGTGCGGCTTCTGTGGTCCTGGTGTTGGTTTTTCCACTGTTCAGAATGTTTTCAACAAATGTGATTGAAGCCTGTTTGGATAACTCTGACATGTTATGATTAAGATACAGTTGTGAAAGGTTGAACTGTCTTTCGGCAAGAACATTGTTAACTGGAAGACTGAAAATGTGCTTGGCATAGAACTCAAACAGGTTTGGAGTGGCTTCTTTACTTATGAGTGAGCTCTGTTGTGACAAGGCCATTTCTTTGATCTCACATAGCAATTGGGGTTCCTTTAATTTCCAACTCTGTCCTTATAGACCAATGTGAGAGTGTTCTGTCCTTGAACATGAAAGGGGATATTCTCTGACTTTTCTTTTTGATTTTCAGATCTGACTGGAACTCCAAGAAGCTTTAAAACTGAATGCCAGAAATGACTTTGGTATCTCTGATCAGCTCCCATTCCAAACAACTTAAGAAAAGTTAACCACTCTGCTCCATGATCTTTGATTACTTTAAGTGCTTCTTGTAACATTGGCCTCTGCACTTGTTTGTGAAAATGGTCAATAGCTGCTGGGTCTTTCAATGACATCTTTACCTGTTGTGATGTTACAGGAAAATGTTCTGATGGAGACTTCAACATTTCACTTAAAGTTTCATGGTGCTTCAAAACAGTTGCTGGCCATAACCGTGCAAGGTAACCACTGGAAAAACCAAGTTCGGCATCACTAGCTTGGGATGCGTTCAGAGATGGAATGATGAACTTGTCAAGGAATTCAAACAAAAACTTGATTTCAACTTGAATCATAGGACTTGAGCTCATCTTAATGACATCTTGCCAAATAGTGTGGTGGCTATCTGATTTTGGCAATCTTTGAAGGAGACGCTCAGCAAGCTGTAGACAAGCTTTTCCATACTTAAGATACCACTGGAGAGTCTCATGGTAATATGTCCACCTTGTGTCAATGAATGTCTGAGGAAGGGGTGGCTCTTTACTAAGAATACCTAGAGAAACAAAGATGACTTTGTATTGGCTTGGACGCTCATGATGGAGCCAAGATATTTTATATAGCAATTGTAAAACATGGGGGTTACTCATGTCACCCTTTGCTTCAAAGCCAGCCTGGCACATTCTTCTCAGCATGATGTTTAGTACATGTGGGTAGCATCCTACAAAGAACATTTCTTTTCCAAAAATTTTGGTGTTGTTTGCTAAGAGACCATTTACTTTTCCCTTTTGGGTAGAGGCATTGTCTCCAACCAACCCCAAAACATTGGTGATGTCATATTCATTTTTCACAACATTATAATCCACATCAGACTGGTGTTTTCCAGACC
Source organism: Stylophora pistillata (assembly GCF_964205215.1). Taxonomy (NCBI): domain Eukaryota; kingdom Metazoa; phylum Cnidaria; class Anthozoa; order Scleractinia; family Pocilloporidae; genus Stylophora; species Stylophora pistillata. The sequence continues at coordinate 19,721,623 of NC_142529.1, forward strand.
CGCTTGCTGTAAGGCTGTTTGCTAGGACATAAGCTCGGGGCTTGCTCTCTCTGGGGCACCAGGTGTGAACACCCACTATGTGCCTCTCTTCTCCTCCTTTGTGGGAGTCATCGCTCCAGAGATGAAAATCATACTTGGAGTTTGAGAAGCACTTGCGTAAAATTAGTTTGTCTGCTTCACCTAAGAGAACATTCCAGTCAGAAAGTGTACTTGGGGAGACAACAAAGTTTGTGGGGGGGCTACAGTCAAACAAAATATTGAAAATCAGATGTAATGCTACAGGTGTCTTTTGATAAGATAACAAAGATGCATGTTGCATGTATCTGACACAAGCCATAAACATCAGAGTTCTTTGGTTGTATCCATTGTTACCATGTGCAAATGTCTCCACAAGAGAATATCCCTTTTTGACAAACTCATTGTTCCCCTGCAATTTCTTTTTCAGTTTTGAGGAAGCAGATCTTGTCCCTCTTAACTTGTTGCTGACTTGTTTTTCTTTTTTTTCAGTAGACGTAAGTTTGTTTTGACACTTTTTGAGTTGAATTTGGAGCCTCAACACGCCCTTTTTCAATTGGATGTTCCTTCCTTTTACAAATACTGAAATTATGAAGAGGTCACAATTGAAATTAGTCAAATGTAACTCACGAATTTCACATGATAGAGTATGGAAACAAAGAATGCAAAGTAAAAAATTAATATCCGACTAGAAATCCTATCAATGAGGTATGTTTAGAAACTCTCGATACTGTATGATACTTAAAGATACGCGTCGTTATGATTTGCTGACCGAAAAATTAACTTGCCTGTACATTTTATTACTGACCATGCGGCCATATCGACTACTCTATCTTAACATTCGAGAGGTTCTTTTTCGGCTTCTGTTTGGTGGGAGTGTTATCGGTTTATGATTAAAACCATTTATAACATAACCAAACTAAAGCGCGCGCTTTGATTGGTCGATTTAGCGTCCCCCATTTGCCCATGGGTGTACGCTGCTGACGTGAGCAAATGTTTCCAAGTGAGGAAATGTTTCGTTGGAAACTGTTTCTTTAAATAATGGCTGGAGTCTCTTCTGCCGGAAATATGGAAATGTCTTCGAAATTTCGGGAAAATGAGACAAATGCCATCCTTTAAATTATTTGATTTCTCATTTCTTGAGCCACCTACAAAGAGATTTGCGAGTTTAAGTGAAAGCGAACTCGAATTGCTTGTAAGCGAGCGGCACTCCAAAAAGACAAAAGAAACCACAAACTGGTCTGTGTCCACATTTAAAGGTAAAAAGCAGCTATCAGAGATAATCTGACACTTTTAAATAGGCTTCGATAAAGCTAAAAATAAGAACAAATTAGTTCCTGAAGCCTTTACCGATGAGTAAAATGTTTGTAACCGTGGAACCCCATTTAATGCTGTACGTAAACAATCTTGACGAAACCTTTTAAATTGCCTTTGTTAAGGAGCGTTTACTATGATTAGAGGTTAAAATACTGAAATTGAAAATTTAAGGTCTTAAAAAAAGAGAATTTTGACAGACCGTTTATTTTTCTGTTAATTTCAGCTTGGTGTACAGAAAAAAAAATTCAAACCCCGCTTGAAGAGATGAGTATCGGCCAGCTGGATCAAAACCTACGAAGGTTCTATGCAGAAGCCAGAACGAAAAAGGGCGAAGATTACAGCAAATCTACCTTACTGGGATTCCGTCACTCAATGGAAAGATATCTCAATGCCCCTCCTTTAAACAGAGGCCTAAAAATTTCCACTGATTCGAGATTTTCAAGATCAAACTTGATGTTAGATGCACAAATAAGAAGCCTTAAGCGAAGCGGCAAAGAAAATGTCACACACAAACCTGCTATCGAAGAGGAAGACCTCCAGAAGTTGAAATCCAGCAAAGTCTTTTCCTTCTCTCAACCACTTTCCTTGCTGAGGAACGTTTGGTTTCATGTTGTCCTTTTTTTTTGCCGAAGGGGCCGTGAAGGTCAAAGAAGCTTGACAACGAAGAGCTTCAGGTTCGAAATTGATGCGGCTGGACGAAGGTACGCAACAATGAGCCATGATGAAATGTCAAAGAATCATCCTGGAGGATTGAACGATGTAGAGAGCACAGAAAAAGAAGCAAGAATGTATGAAACACAAGATCAAGGAGACGGCTACAAAGCGCTGAAACTATACCTGCAGAAAGTCAATCAAAATTGCACTGCCTTTTTCCAGTATCCGAAGAAAAACTGTGCAGCCGAAGATGCAGTTTGGTACGAAGCACGACCGCTTGGAATACACAGCCTCACTAAAATGATGAAAAATATCAGCGAAGAAGCGAATTTATCCAAAGTTTACACAAATCATTGTGTAAGAGCTACCGCCATCACTCTCTGGTCCAACGCTGGGATTTCTAACCGCCACATCATGGCCATTTCAGGACACCGCAGTGAACAGTCTCTGGTGAGCTACAACTCTCGTCCATCGACATCACAACTGCACAACTGCAGTCAAGTCTTGTCGAGAGCCTTTTCTTCCTCCACTAACAACCACAGCAAGTCATCAGAAGTTTCTAAGCAATCCATGTCGTTCCAGACCAAACAAGTGGCAACGAAATCGCTTTTCGGCGACTGCAGTATTCAAAACTTGCAAATTGTTTTCAACAATTCTTCCTCCGAAATTGAGTCAATTTTTAAATGACATTTGAGGACGGTTTTTTACTTTCGTCAGAAACTTCGCTCGTGATTGAGCAATTGCAACGATTAGCTGTAGATACAAAGCTCAGAAAGAGCTTTTTTTCATGAATTTCAGTAAACATGATCACATTTGTGAAGGTGTAGTCTGATCGTCCGGGTGAGTGTAGTCCTGAGAAGGACTGTTGTCGGTGGCAGTGACTGACGTTTCGACAACCTGTGCGGAAGTCATCATCAGAGTCAAGTGAGTGATTGTTGTCAGTAGAATGTTCTTATTCCAGTTCGTGTGAAATGATCGGTTGGTTTTGCCGTGATGTTATTGGCTGTAAGACTCAAGTGACGTAAGTCGTTCGTGATTGGTCTGTTTCGGTCTGTCGGTAAAGCTAGGTTGTTCTTTTTCGGTCGTTTGTGATGTTTATGTCGTGAATGAGTCGTTTGTATGGGGCGGGTAGTTGTTGACATCTGTTTAGGGGAGTCTGTTCTAAGTTAGTAAACCAGCTTTCCAGAGTCAGTCGTTGAAAATAATCAGTGCTGTAGGTTAGGCATTGCGCAGAGTCCCAGTCAATGTTGTGGTTGGTAAGTCGATGGTGTTCAGCAATGTGATTGCTGACATCACCTTTCCTCGTCGCCCGTCTGTGTTCAGTCAGTCTTGTTGTGAGGTTTCTGCCAGTCTCACCGATGTAGGAGGCTTGGCAGTCGGAACAATTGATCTTATAAATCGTTCCCTGTCTGTTCCTCGGTTCGTCTTTGTCTTTAACGTTGGTTAGTAACTGACGTAGTGTGGTGATGGGTTTGTGGGCGACGCGGATATTGAAGGGTAGTAAGATGCGCGAGATGTTTTCAGACATACCTTTTATGTACGGTATGGTTGCTGTAGTCGTAGGGGTTGCGGTGTCGTTTGTTTCGGTAGACTCATTCACGACATAAACATCACAAACGACCGAAAAAGAACAACCTAGCTTTACCGACAGACCGAAACAGACCAATCACGAACGACTTACGTCACTTGAGTCTTACAGCCAATAACATCACGGCAAAACCAACCGGTCATTTCACACGAACTGGAATAAGAACATTCTACTGACAACAATCACTCACTTGACTCTGATGATGACTTCCGCACAGGTTGTCGAAACGTCAGTCACTGCCACCGACAACAGTCCTTCTCAGGACTACACTCACCCGGACGATCAGACTACACCTTCACATGTTACCCCCGGGTTCAAACCATTTACTGCATGATCACATTTGTCTTCGATTGACTTGACGAGCATACCCGTGCAATGCCTAGTTTTCGCGCTCTTGTTTTGTTTGGTCATGTAAGACTACACGAACATTTTTGGTTCAATAAAAGGGAAATTCTATGGCTACAATGTATCGATGTTATGTTATAAAACAAATGGTAAACACCACAGCGTACACTATTGAGTTATGGATGCACTTGGGAGGTTTGCTAAGCACTCAAGAAGCTAGAGTCGCTCTCGGCTATCGCCTCGAGCGACTCTTACGCTTCTTTCGTGCTTAGCAACCTCCCGCGTGCATCCATAACTCAATAGTGTACGCTGTGGTGTTTACCATTTGTTAATTAAAAGTGGTGTCAACTACGATCGCGCAAGTTGCAACCGGCGAAAATTCAGAATGGGAATGAAAATCAGTCACCGTAATTGGTGGCTCAGACAATCTGCAATAGTATTCGTAGACATTTGCAAGTGTTTACATTTCCATTCCCTCCTTAAAAACACTTACCTAGACTGCGTCTTAGGGTTTTGACTGTTCCTTTTAGATTGGCGTTTTCGGACCTCAAACCCTTACACTCTCTCTCGAGTCGATCGAGTTTTTCTTCACTTAAAAAGCTGCACACTTGCACTGCAATGCTGCTTTTTTCTATTTTTTCGGAATAATTCACATATTTTCTCGGCTTCTTTTTGACTGGTGGCTGATTTTTGCAAGAAAACTGGCTGCCGTGAGCTCTTTTACGTGCCATTAGGTCTAATTGTCGGCGAGTCGGCCGGCGATTAATTAACAAAAATCTGTAACTTTGATGTAAACAACTCACGGCACGAGCCCGCGTTCCTTTTCTCACGCAGTGCTACAAAGTAGTGTAATCTGCGCATGTCTGAGAATTTCATGGGGTTACGGTTTCCATGGGTGGGTACCTTTCCGCGAGGCCTAACTTTTGAAACTTTACGTAAATATAAATTTTACATTTAAAACGCTGATCTTTAGGTAATTTCAACCGCGGGCTCAAACAACTCGAGTCGCTGCTCGCCGATAGTCCGATTTCGAAGTGTCGCTCAGGGCCAACTGCTCGTAAAGTGACTTGTTTGAGGCTTGTTTGGTATTCCTGGAGCTGTATCAACGTTGGAAAATGGTTCACAAGTGGGAACTGCAGCGAAAGAAGCTCAAGCATAAGTTCAATCAATCGATATGCTGTTTCTTCAATGGTGTAACTCGCACTGTGTATGCGTATGTTATTAGTGCACTGTTAAGTTTGTAATGTATGTTTCCAGATACCTTGAATTAAGGACTTTTTTCTTAAAAATGAGTCTTGGAGTGGGGAACAGGAAGTTCTAAAGATGAGGAGTGATATCACTCAAAATGAGTGTAATTATCAGTTCTCAAAACAAGGAATATATATGCACTAACAGTGAGTGATAAATACTGCCTAAAACTGATAAGAGTCCTTACTTTAAGGTGACCAAAGTTTCTCATAGTAAGACCTATTTTTTTCAAAATGAGTAAGTAAAGATCTCAAAAGAGAGCACTTACTTCTCAAAGATTACTAAATAATACATCATCCCTATGTCCTTGAGACAAGGATCTTAACTCCAGGAAGTGGTTCTTTCTATCAATATTTTGTGCATGTAACACAGGTTAGCCAGGCCATACTACAAACTCAACAACGACTTTTAATCTGACATAATAAACCCAAATTGTGCTTTCTTTAAAATGTTTTACATTATTTTGAACTTAAGATACATGCTCAGCAGCAAGTTTTATTTTGAAGCAAGACTTAAGTTACACCTCACTTCATTTGATGTATATCAAATTAACAGCAAAGTGACATGGCTTTATACCCAACAACAATTCGTCAAGAAATGGCACAGCTACATGTTAACTTAATATGCTGAAATTTTAACTATTCAGTAAGTCTTTATGCAGATTTACCAATACTAAAATAAACAGTATATAGCGGCTTCATGACAAACACAAATTTCTCAAGGAATAGGTCTAGTAGCCTTTCCTTTGAATCATACTGAGGATTTCTCTTTCTCTTTGTCAAAAATCTTGCTACAGATTTGCCTGTACCTAAATGCTCTTCGTAGAGGCTCTACACCTAGGACATATTCTTCAAGAAATTGATACAGCAACTTTTCTTTTGAATCATATTGAAAAAAAAAACAATAATAAGTTGACAGTCACAACAACAATCCCTTTACAAGGATGAATATCCTTGCTGATGTATGACCATAATTCTGTCGACAAGTGGTTTATATTTAGTTTGAGATTCTTTACTCTGGTTCAGTAATTTTTTGTATAATAATCACATGATTGTAAGTAAAGATTACAAATGGTAGCAGTTTACATTCCATGCTTATTCTTCTGGAAGTCATAAATTTATGATTCATTTTGACAACCACTTTGATTGTCATTTGAAATTAAAAATTATTGTGAATTAGATGCAACAAGGATATTCCTAATGCTTTACATTTAGGGTAAACTAGGAACACTCAAAACTGTGCTCTTGTTTCATGAAGAATCACAGATATTGAGTGTGCTGAAAGAAAAATTAATGTAAAAACGTTTTTCAAATTATATTTAGTTATATTTCCTTGGGAATTGGACAAGCACAATTCCACAGATATTTCTGAAATTTTGGCAAGCATTTATCATAAATCAGTTGGAAGAAGAACCTTTCTATATAGAATGAATACTTGCTAAAAGCAAGGATTTGAGATATTTATTCAATAGTGGAAATGCCATTAAAATGAGAATTCAAAGTCATAATTCTTAAAACAAGCAATGTAAATCTTATTTTTAATGGTGGTATTCTTAAACTGAGGAACTTTCATTGGAGAGTATAAAATTCTTAAAAGCAGTAATCTTGATCCTTACATTTCAAGGAATTGACTCACAAAATAAGGAAAAAATCCTTGTTTGAGTATCCAGTGACTAACAATAAGAATTCCGAAAAACAAAATTTAGAGTGGTGTGACATCCTTGTACTTGTTTTTTCATCTTTGTGCTAATAATTATCTCAGAAGTGCGAAACAGGCTTCAAGGGTAGTACTCAGTTGCAACATAAGCATAGGCATAAACATAAGCTAATGTGCAGGTGGGCTCAGCTGCAACATAAACATGAGCACAAGCGCTCAGTCGATGTTACGTTAAATAGGGACATGGTTGGTATAAGCAGTATAGTGCTTGCTGATTGCCTGAAAGACTTTCGCTTATGTTTATCCTTACCCTTATGCCAACCAAGTCTTAACTAGACAGTATAAGCATAAAAAGAAGGAAACGTTTTGATAATCTTATGCATATATGCTTATCCTTATGTCCGTGCGTTCCATCCAGCGTATAAGCTTTTACATGCCTATCCCTATGCTTGGATCGGAAGTAAATACTGAGCTCAATATTGGAACAATAGTTTTATGATAAACAAAACAGCACCCTTTTGAACTTTCATTCCACAAACCTTTACTGTAAAATCTGGAACAGTGACTGTCTTGCACCAAATCCTAATCAGGCCATATTTTCTGTCTTTGAGGCCTAATTTAGTTTCACATATTCCTCATAATGCACATTTACCAGTGTAACGATTCATACCTTAGTATGGAAATCAAACACCCATTTCTATTGACGACACAAATTACTTTGGCTTATCCAATTCACGAGTTGGCTCACAGAGCCTTTGATTCATATTGGGGTTCCAGTTTCTGTTGGATCTGAGCAGCAGTTATACACCTCTGCTGATCTCGAATAGCCGCGAAACCTATCATGGTTGCTCCACTTGTGACCACAGTATCAGATCAATTAGGATTTTGACAACTGAGATGTGCAAATTTATCGGTTTAGACGGTTTTGCGTGCAATTTTCGGTTTTGATTGAATTTTTTTGCGGTTTGGGGGTTTCTAATAGACCCTGATGCCCCCATCCTGGAGAGATCTCATTTGGAGATCGACCAAGCTGGCGGTAGAATTGCGAAAGCCCCAGTCTTTATGTCATTTAGAGGGACTTTCAACTTGGGATAATCACTCGATATTTTTCAAATGTTTCGAGTGGTGTTCGGAAGGCAATAATGAGTACACAATTCGCCATGACTTGTCGTACATATCAAATGAGGAGAGGTTCCCCTTGCTTGTTTGTTCAAATGCCTGTACTTCTCTGCGTTCCTTGCACTGCATTCGTCAGTAGACAAAAAGGCGGGCATATGGAGGATAGGGAATGATATAAGGATATTAAAGCATTAATTCTTTTCGATGCGAAAACAACATGAAAATCGAGTTTCTTAATTGGAGCTATAGTAAAGTACGTCTCGGCTATACGGCTTAACCGCTCCTCCCTAGCTAGTTTTCATGAGATGGCAAGAGGCGATGAGTGAACAGAAAAGGGCATTTAGGGCGGTGGGTAAGAGAATCAAGGACATGTCGATTATACCCGAAATATTTGTAGCAAGAGACAGAAACGTAAGTCAGTTTTGCAAGCATCTTCAGGAAGTATTAGTATAAGGTTCTTTATAATATGAGCCTTTGTGCCCACATAAAAAATTTGCACAACTTGGTGTCGGGTGCTTATCACTTTAGAAGACATAAACGGCGGCAAAGAACTAGTTTATGCAAACGTTTAATGGATTGGAAATTTTTCTACACTAGGCACCAATTCAAGATGTAGTTCAAGCTTACATATCACGTTGATATTGTCTTACGCTGTGGCATTCGCCTTATCTTTTGAGTCTATAAGAAAAAACTTTGAAAAACTAATTAACAATACTAGTCCCTGCCGCTCACCATGCATGCAAAACTTCAGATAACTATTTCTACTATTCATTTCTCAATTTTTTTGATCCACGTGTTTTTGGTGTGAGGAAGAGGGGGAGATTCTTTCTAAAAACCTAATTAGGACTGTGGTAAATATATGAAGCAAACCTACGGCCACCCCTGAACACTAACAATATACTATCAGCGATTCTGTTAGATGAATCATCATCAGCTAAGGCACGTTTATAACTACAAAAATGGTACCATTATTAAATTTCAAAATTTTCAACTTAATGAATTTGCTATCAAGTGTAGCTATGTCCTCGTTGATAGGAGGGGGAGAAGTTATCCTAAAAGAATCCAAATTGTTATGAAAATTTGGCATACCAAAACAATAACATTACGAGTCTACATCCTAACATCTCCCATTTGTTTCTTACATCTCAGTGCCTAACTGACTGAAAAAAGACGTTCTTTTGAAAGGTTGCACCGGTGTCTTGACCTTTTAAACGGCTGCTCCTCAAGCAGAGGATCAAAATGCTTGAGGATCTTTGTGAAAGTCGTCACTTAACTGGACAGCGGAGTTCCAAACTGCCTTTAGGTGCGCCATTTTGATGTTGTCCGGAATGTTCTCCGTTCCTGGGATTTGTTCCAACCCATTTTCGGGAAAACACGAATCCAAGTACTCTCCAAAGCTGAAATAGATTTGCATGAGGCTTCTCTATTTGTTTAATAATAAACAATCCGTTTAATTCCGCACGCGTTACTTTCAATTTTCAAAACAAACTTCATTTCCGAAGCAAACGACGATTTCGTCAGCATGTTCTACACTAACATAAGCAGGCTACAATAAAGCAATCAGAATCCTGGTAGGAATGGTTCAAATAATCTGATTGGTTAAACAAAACTAAATAACCTAGTTATCTTAACTAACCTGCCGCGAGTTTCCTAAAACTCAGAGAACACGGAGTACTAATCGGAGGATTGTAGGTTCGACTCCTATAGCACTAGGACATTTTTATCTTTGAGCATGCCTGTGTCACTCCCTGAATAACATCCTCTTTTACTTAAATACCAGGCTTAAAATTAACCATCTTCATTTTTATAGTTTCCAATTCACTTTTTAAATTCCAAGTGCTGAAAGAAATCAAAGATGGACTTGAACCAGCAGCTCGCTTACAAAATACGAAAGGAACTTTAAATAAAAAGGGGAAATTTAGAGAAACATTTACAACAAGATGGAGTAACGTGTTCATAGTTAGAACCTTCTGTTCCAACGAATACGCATTAAAGATTGGAACATTTGGAATAGACCGTCTTACCTCATCGTCGCAATCTTTTCACCATCTTTTGGGACATTGAGAAGAATAATCTGCAGGAGCTGCGGCAGAAATATGTCCATGGCGATTTCTTGCAACACACCACTTAGGCTGGCCTGTTCTTGTGAAGTAAGCTTTTTCTTGAAAGCGTCAGACAATTGCTCAAAAGGCTCCTAAAAAAATTTTCCCCGAAGGTTTGTTTTAAAGAGGACCTGACTTGGACATACCAGTAGTAAAGAAGGGCACTCTTGCCCATAACCAATTATAGAGTTCTGCTTTGCACTACGTCACGCAAATGGACCAATCAGCGTTAAGTATTTTGACACACCTCCAAACTTGAAATGTAACGCACAATTTTCAGGTGTTTCAGGTGTTTCAAGTGTCACAGAGTCACGCACTAGACACACACTACTTTCTTTTTCTCAGGATGTGACATGCCGCGGTCCGCCCTCCATAAACTGAATTAGTTCTCGGAGGCAACTCGAATTGGGTTGCACCTAGCCAAGTAGAAATTTTACAAGTTATTCCAGACGAAATCAAGTGAGATCGATAGACCACTTAAGAAGTTGAAGTGCCATGGCATGTCGAAAAGACCATTACGTATTACAGCTCCCGCCATTTCACAGCCACTGACCTGTTTGATTAACTATCTTATAACAAGTTGCAGTTGGCCTATGTTTTGGAAGTGTAGCAATGTTTCCCCCATATATTAGAAGTCGGAAGAGACCGATAACGCTAACTATCGGCCAGTTTCACTATTGACTGCTTTTTCCAAAGTTTTTGAAACAGTCATGTTTGATCAGATGTACGAGGCCTTTCGATGCAAGCTGTCTCATAATTTATCTGGTTATTTAAGGGGACACTCTTGCTGTTCAGCTCTACTTAAGATGACTGAGGATTGGAGAGCGAGTCTTGATAGGCGGGAAGCTGTCGTTGCAGTCGCGGTTGATCTTAGCAAGGCTTTCGACTCGGTGTGTCATTCACTTCTTCTAGCTAAATTGACGGCCTATGGTTTTTCAGGGAGGGCATTACAACTCATGACTGCATATTTGTGTGAGAGGAGACAACGTGTTAAACTTGGCAATAGTTATTCTCAGTGGAGAACTGTTAGAACTGGGGTCCCTCAGGGGAGCCTTTGAGGTTCTCTGTTGTTTAACATATATATGAATGATCTAAATTATTTTGTTGAAGGCACCTCATTGCGAATATATGCCGATGACACAACTGCTTCTGCCTCAGATACATCTCCTATTGTTTTACAATACATTATTAACTCAGATCTTCAAGTAGCATGTACATGGCTCCAACATAATTATTTGCAAATCGATGCAACAAAGACCCAAGCGATGGCCATTGGCCCAGTAAATTATAGATATAATATTAATTTACAAGATGATAATGTAGAGCTGACTGATAGTCTGAAGATTCTTGGTGTCATTTTAGATGAAAGAATAACATTTAAGCCCTATATACAAGTACAACTTAAGAAAGCATGTGCTAAGGCAGCTATACATATACATACATACATATACTTTATTTAATCTCGAATTTGGAGTAGCTAAAGAATTAGCTAGTATCTTCGAGTTACAAGTATAATTCTAAATACTACTAAAATGTAAAATGTAAAATTGTAACATTCTAAAATTTAACTATGAGAAAGAGTCATACTGTAGAATCTTGCGCTTGAAATCAGAAAAGTCAGACGTTCTAAAAGAGTCCGGAAGAGAGTTCCATAGTCAAAGTTTGAAGCCATATATGAAAAGGAGTGAAGACCATAAGTAGTAGTCTTTGTAGACGGTAGAGACAAAGTATAATTTCCGCGTAGATTATAGGATACAGACCGGAAACTAAACACATTTTTTAGATAGCCTGGATAGCAGTTAAAAAACAAGCTCTTGTACAATATAATTAAGAAAGTCTGAAGGCGTCTTTTATACAGAGATTTGGAGTTAACTTTGCTAAGTAGAGAGTCATAGGGAGAATTATAATCCTGCAAGATAACTCTAAGAATTCGCTTGTTTAAAGTATCTATCTTCTCAGTACTACGCGCACCACAAAAGTGCCATACAGACGAACAATAGTTAAAATGTGGCATAATAAAAGCCTTATACAATCTTAGTAGAGTATCTTTAGAGATAAGTTTACGAAATCTTAGCATTACATTGAACTGGCCATTTATCTTCTTACAAATAGTTGATATATAATTATCAAAACGCAATCTATTGTCAATATTTATTCCAAATATATCGAAAGAATCTTTTAATGGGAAAGAGAAGGAGTGGCCTGTTTTTCCCAAGACTATAGCCTGGTGTTTTGTCTCATTTACAATCATTCCATTGCTGCGATACCACTTATTTGCAACTCTCACTTCCTGACAAATACAGTTATCTAGAGCTACTGGGTCGACATCAGAAGAGTATAACTGATGATCGTCCGCATATGCGTGAAATTTACCTTGCGTAACCGAGTAAAACAAGTCGTTGATGAATATATTAAAAAACACAGGCCCCAAAACACTTCCTTGTGGAACTCCTCTTTTAACATCTTTCCAACAGGAAAAGGTGTCCCCAATCTTGACTCTCTGCTGTCTCCCCGAAAAATAATCCTTGAAGAGTGCTAAACTTCTCTTTCCCACACCATAAGCTTTGAGTTTTGCTAAAAGTAGATTGTGTTGAATAACATCGAAAGCCTCAGAAAGATCCATTGAGACTACCGCAACTAATTCCCCTTTATCGAGCGTAGCCCTCCAGTCCTCAATTAACTTTAGCAGCGCCGTCTCGCAACTGTAGAACCTTCTGTAAGAGCTGATGGAATCCGACAGAATCGCTTGATAAAAGTCTCCCAGCTGTGCTATTAGCAGCTTCTCATATATATTGTTGAGTACAGGTAGGACTGTGAGAGGCCTATAGTTTTCTTTTTTAAATTCATCACCCTTCTTAAACAGCGGTGTCACCTGCCCCATTTTCCATACACTTGCGTAGAAACCTTGAGCAATTAAGGCATTAAACATATGAGCAATGGGCTCAGCTATCACAGCTGCCGATGCTTTGATTAGTCGCGGCGGTATCATGTCGTGACCACTCGACTTGCTCATATTAACTTCTTTAAGCAATTTTTCAACCTGCACACAGTTGGTACAGTGAAAATCAAAAGAAAGTGGCGTATTGATGTCCCTATAATGTTCATGAATGGCCAAAATACTAGGATGATTTTCGAAGTCCTGTCCATAGTCACTGTCATTTATCCGTGCAACACTGTTAGCGACTTGAATAAAGTGATTATTAAGCTGCGTAAGTTTATAACCACAAGATGTTATGATTCGCCTTTACAAAGCATATGGACTTAGAATATTAGAATATTATACTTAGAATATTGTAGCCCACTCCTGCTAGGAATAAGTAATGGACTCAAAAACAAGTTAGAGGACACTAATTACTACATCCTTAGGACTATCCTAGGGTATTCAAGCTCAGTGTTTTATGATTTTCTTCTTAATTTAGCTAAATTACAAAACTTAGAGACACGGAGGCAATTCCAGTCATTAGTTATTTTATATAAATGTTTAAGAGGACAGGGACCGGAATATCTTAGTAAGTTTTTTAACGTTTTAAATGTAAATTACAACCTAAGGGGGTCTGGCACACGCCTTAAGCTGCCATCGTTCAACTTAGAATACCTGCATAAGTCATGGTCATATCTAACTACTAAGCCTTGGAATGGTTTGCCTACTAGAGTTAGGGAATGTCCGGACTTGGCCGCTTTTAGGCGCGCGTTGCATTCGTTTATGGCGAGGCTTCAACTCGATTTTTAACAACTTTCGCTTATTAATTAGATAGCTCATACAAATTAGATAATATATCGCTTTTCAATATTTTTATCTTTTGATATTAGTTCTTATTAACTCATTATTTGTAATTAGTTTCACGTTCATGTTTTAAACGAGCTATTAGCTCTTAGGTGATGCTTGGGTAAATAAAGTATTATTATTATTATTATTATTATTATTATTGGTTTGTAAATAATCTCTACCAATGCATCTGGAGGGCGGACCCCGGCGCGTGACATCCTGGTAGAAAGAAAATGGTGTGTCTGATGCGTGACTCTGTGAAACACGAAAACACCTGAAAATTGTGCATTACATTTCAAGTTTGGGGGTGTCAAATACGCAACGCTGATTAGTCCATTTGCGTCATATGGTACCAAATGTAGTTCTATGATTGGTTGGGGGCCAGAGTGCCCTCCTAAACTACTCACGTCTTATCAAAGCCACACTTTGATAACCTTGCGGAAAAGCCGAGGAGCAAATCTCGTGTATAGCACATCAGAAACACTCATCAAACTTTGGAAGGAGTTGAAATAGTTCTTGTATCCCAAGAAACGACTGATGCTTTTGACAAGCCACTTTTCTCTTCATAAGAAAATAAGCCAAACATCAATGAAATAGAAGGAAACTTTTAATCAGTTTTATTCTGTTCTTTTCTAATGTGTATGGGGCTAAAGTTTGCGATTGTGACGGTGATTACCCGGAAATTTAACCGCCGAGAGTGAAAAACAATCATTTCAAACCTAACCTGTCTGTTCCTTGACTTGATTTTTGCTCTCTCGAGAGCCATAAGCCGCCACAGTGCCAAGGTATGGGATAAGTTGCAGTGTTGCTCTGCCTAAAAAATATGACGTGATCCATTAAAACTCGTGCATGAGTCAAAGCATTGCTGAATAATGGCCAACACATGAGCAAACAGCGCTCCTCCTTTAGCCAACTGATAAAAACGAAGTATTGCTCATCTCTCACAAATCGCTTAAGTGGTACACAACCTCGGACCTCCTAAAATGGGTTTTTATGGCTACTAAAAGGGGCATTTTGGTTCAGATATTGGTGGTTAGGGCGTTGTAACAGTCAAGAATGACGACAACCTAAGTGAGTCCTTCAAATATGAAGTTGCAATGCACTTACTGTTGGACTCTTAAGACCTCGATCTTTGGGTAGCTTAAGAACTTCATGTAAGTAGCATTTTAAAAGCTTCTCCGACTGGCCACCCGATGTGGCAAGAAAACCAATGGCAATATCCAGTGACGACATAACATCACAGACATCAGACAATGAAGACCGCAGATCTAAAATAATCTGACTCTCGATGAAGCGGGAAATAGGTTCCTGAAAAATAACAGTCGGCGAAAGCGTTTTAGGTCTTGACCACACCAATACAACCATAAACATCAAACAAATGTAATAAATATATTACTTGCGACGTAAGAAATAACCAAGCAATTCAGAGCCAGAAACATGCTTCTGTTACCCAAATGAAGAGGAAGGGTAGTGAAGAAGCCAGCGTGTAGTAAAAAATAAAAAAAGCTAACAAAAACCCATTTCACAAAAATGCAATCAAAGATAGAATGCAGGACAAAAAGATAAAAGGACACAGGATTTTGTTCTCAAATATAAACTACAAAACAATTTAATCGCCTTCATTGTAAAAATGAAGGAAACTTAAAATGTTTACACAATTTGAAACCCCCTGTTCGCATCGCCAATCAAGACTTGTGTTATCGGACACCTCCAGATAGCCCACAAATATAAACAATTTACCCCTTAAGATTTCTTCTCAGGTGTATTGGTGAAACTCTAGCGCAATAAAACTTCAGTTCTAGACTTTCGACTTACACTGGCTAAATGTAGATATGAAAAAAAAAGAAATATATATATGAAAAAAGAAACTTTGAATTTACTTGAGGAATTTTTCCAGCGAGGGAGGAAAACACGGCGTCATCTCGGCTGTCGCGGCTGAACACAAAACGCTCCTCCTGAAAAATTCCACACCGGATGCATAAAGCTCAGTGACGAGAATTGCAAAATAGGGTTGATAGCACTGCTTTTACAAAACTTGCTAACACGTGAAGCAGCGTGCGCACTAGCCCTTTACCCTACAAACTAACTTCTCTGAAACGATATCTGCTCTGACTGTTCCGTGACAGAAGTCCTTCGTTAGAAACGTGACAAATGGTAAGTTTTGTTCTCTAATGATACAAACTTTTCTTTTTGATTTTAAAAGCATATTTCGACAAAAGAAACATGCCTGAAAAATGGGATTATACCTGTTTCTGATAAAACGAAACACACCTAGTAAGAATGGGAAGACAATGAAAACATTCCTGTGGTGAAAACGAATTACCTAGAAACGACAGAAAATGTTTCCCTCGTCACGTAATTTATGTCCTGAATATTTTCAACCTACCTTAAACTCGACAAAAGGCCTTCCTCTTAACAACCTGTCAATCAACTGTCTCTCCATAGCCGCCCAATCATAGTGGACTAAAGTCTCCTGTCCCACCTCTAGAGAGTAGTTACAATGTGCCAGGATGATGGGTAGCAGGTCCCTCTCAGGATCATAGGCTACCAAGTGGGACAAGGTCACTTCTGATACAGGAACACGCTCTAAGTGGCTTTAGACACGAGGAAATATTACAGGTGAGAAAGGATAAGTTGTGTTTGTGAATGCGTGAATACTAAACGTACACAAATGATCCAACCACATTGGTGACAAATACAAATTGAATGGGTTTGTAACAAAGACGAAGGAAAAAAGTTTAGTTAACACTCTCACTAACTGACATTACCCTCACTGTTCTACTTTTTAGTTTTGGTGTGTAGTTTACTTTTCTCTGAAAAAATTTTGCTGCACTTTTGTGATTCTTTTGCCAGACTGATCACGGCTGAAGGAGAAAATTGAATTTATGTCAAGGTTGCTGAAAATGATATTTATCATCATCGGTAGTGCAATGTTCTCAAAAATATAACAAACGCAAACGAAATTTGGTTGCACGACGCTAAAATCAGGCTCCTGTTGCAGCTGAGTTAGTTCTACAAATAATTGAGACCTAAACTAAGAAGAACAACGTTATCTGCAGATCACATTACCCAAACCAGATCATCAGGCGCGTAGCGTGGTCATTTTTTCAAGTACGCACAAGTACCTATGATCCAGAAACCTAAGTGAACTGAGCGAAAAATACTGCGTTCTTTATTTCTTGTTTGAAATAGTTGTGTGAATACAAGCAAAGAACAAAGCGTCTTGCCCTTATTTTGAGCAAACTTGGCGCAAACACAACATTGTTATCAAATTTTTCTGGTCACTTCAAGTACGCACGTGCGTATATGCGTAGAGGACGCTACGCGCCTGATCATGGTGATCAAAGGTAAAGGTAAACAGCAAAACGTAGGTTATTCGTTAAAGTGTACCTATCTTGATTAGCTGCACTACGGTAGGCTCCCAGAGACTCGTTATTGGCATTAACCAAAAAGTAAGTGAGCGACGTCGAACAAACTCCCAAACCAGTGGCGCGGGGGAGAACCATCGCGATTGGACAGTCGTTGTCCATTGCGGTATTACAAAGGTCTTGTGGAACGCTTAATCGACCTTAAGGTTTAAAGGATGATAACAAATTAAAACAGGATAAAGGTACTCCACTACGGAAGGATAAAACTGTTAGGAAAAACACTCAGCTTGAGTCTTAGGGATATAACTTGACACATAAAAAATTATCGATAAGGCAAAAGTTTCTGAAAAAAATAGCCCATTCTTCATAAATCGGCGAGCTTCTTTCTTGACCAAGGATCCTCATTATGCTCTAAGATTAGCATTAATCTCTGAGTTTGACCTTCTTAATCTCAGTACGCTGAGTTTTAGATCTCTTTGGGGGAAAAACGTAATTCAGTAATACGAATTACTCCAGCCTTCAGCCTAGTGAAGGAGCAATTGCTGTACCTTGATCACCGAGAAATGACTTGCAGGAATTCCAAGCATTCTTGAAACTCTGGAACAGATTAGTATACTCCTCTTTGACAGAACCTAGAAGATAAGTTCAGTTTCATTCAGGTTTAGTATTTACATAAATACTGACCTCAGTCGCACTTACATAGGCAGCTCTCTCATGAATAAATTTCACTAAAATACAAACACAAGATGGCCTTATCCAGAATTTTCATACATAAATTTCAAAACAAGGATCCGTGTCAAGGACGAAACGTGTTTATGCAAATGACCCAAAGCAAGGTTCCAAGAAAATTATACTAATTTGAAGGATTGTTTTTGGTGGGAAGGAAACCGGAGAATTTGGAGAAAAACTCTCGGAGTAAGGAAAGAAACCCACTGACAACCCACGTGTGACGCCAGGTCCAGAAATCGAACTGGCGTGAGGCGACCGCTTTGACACCTTCCTCATTCCCGTTGCCGAAAAGAATTTGTGGGCAAAGTAGACAACTAATTGGTGGCAAAGCAGTTCAAAACATCAAACTTTCGCATCAACCACGTACTTAATTTCTTTGCCATTGGCTATATTCAATACTGCTTGGGGATTGATTAAGTACCTTTAGGAAGGCGCTTGAGAAAATCCCCGATGGTATAGTCTTCGGCTTCTGTTTTGTCAATTCGACGGTGGAATCTGTCCATCAATAGACGCTGGAGACGAACAACATCGGGTAAAAACCGAACGAAGCGTAACTTGTGTTCCTGTATTTGTTTAAACGAGAAAAGGACGTATTAAGAAAAACTTTTAATTAAAGACTCCATTTGGCTTTTTACTAACAGATGCCTAAAATTCAACCCAGAATCCGGTTGAAACAATGTCATAAGACAGCAAAATCTATGTAGTATATAACCCTTAATATTTTCTGCCAAATCTTGAAGATACCTGTTTAAGGAAAGCGTTCAACACTTTGTATTCCTGTTCGCCACTAGAAGGGACTTCTCTTTGAAAATAACTACTCAAGCCCTCTACAGTAACATGCTGTCTGTACTTCCAAAGAGCTCGGGACATAGGCCAGACGCCCTGAGACAAGTCTTCCACCTGTTCATCAAACTCGTGAAGTTCACGAACCAGAGGATCCCTCCCTGAAAACGAAACCAAACAAAGATGTATGAAATAATTTACACTCAAGAAGTCACGAGACCACTTAGGAAAATGTCAGAGTAAATTAGTGCTTGCAATCACTTGGTAGTCATTCAATTAAATTGCAATCCGTGAAAGTCTTCCCCTTCCCTAATCATCCTCGTTCCTTCCTAGGTTGTTTTTCCGCTTTTGGTGACTCTCTAATATTCTAATCCTTCTCATTTGTATCGAATCATATTTAGAAGGTTGCAGAGAATGACTAAAAATAATAAGATAAAGCCCCTTACTCCTTACAGAAATACAATACTTTTGGAACCATGTGTGTTCTCTGCAAAAACACCAATTCTTTTAAGCTCTTTAAAAAGACAAATCAGAAGGAGACCTGGACAAGTTGATCTGAAATACATTTCAACCCTTGCTCTTTTTCTGTATGTACCCAAAAAGATTGACTGACAGTAGGTGAAGGCAAGGGGAATACATGTTCGTGAGAGAAACGATTCTGCTCTATGGTGACTCGTTTGGTTCCCGTCGGCTACTGTCTTTAACTGGCTGACTACTAAAAAATATTCGAAGAACACTGACCATTCCAATTAGAATGCGCCAGTTAGTGGCAATTGTATCATTAAACCTCTTCCTTAGACTTCTACAGAAAGCAAAGGCTCAGTACCCGCTGAATATTCCATACACCTAAGTCTTCATTTCTGTCATAATATGTACTAGGATTAAACAAAAATTGAACCAGTCGCTCGCATCTCATTTCTTACATCACCAAACATTAATATGAACAAGCGTACCAAATCTCTCGTCTTCCATCAAAAATTTTAAGGCATTCTGCAGTTTCTCGTCAAGATGCTAAGAAGATATTGCAAAAGTATGAACGATTATCATTTGTAGAAAGGTCGTACATAGCAAAAAATGAAAGCAACGAAAAAAAATATCTCAATCTACTAGGAACATACGGTGATGATAGGAACAAGAATCTGAGAGCAGAAATCTTTTTCCCAGCTGCGGCGGCTGTCCCGGGTTTGAAGTCGCATGTCATGGGCTTTCTCTGAAAAAAAGGAAAGAGAAAGGAGAAATAAATGAACGGCAATAGGAATCCTGATAACAAAGCTGCTGATGTTTACGTACAGAAATATTTGGTCGAATATATTTACGTAATAAACTGATTTGCCGGAGCATCTGGATTGAATCCTACCCCAAAAGAGTACAGACGCAAATATGACACATAATGGAAATTTTTGTTTCAGTCTGTCACGATACAAATGCATCCCATCCATTCTTTTTAAATTTTATTTTGAATGGTTCACATTTAGGGTGGTACGCTCTTGGGCTAAACCACCAATTTCAAAGAGGCTGCCGATTTTCGCATGCGATTCCATCCCAAGACGGGTTAATGAAGAGAGAGGTATTGCGCTAATAAAATTTCTTGCCTTAGCTCACACCTCCCGATCAGCCTACTAACCATTACAACAACGCAGTTTTGGAATGAAGAAATGTAATTTTAAAAAAATTGTACCAGTTTCTCCTCCATTTAAGAAGATCATTCTCTGTAATGCTAAATGAACAGTAAGAGCTGCGTCGTCAACACTGCGCCCCAGTGCTCTACCGAGGACATCAAGGTCTCTCTGTAAGTGCTGCCATAAGAATTGCCCCTCACACTGAGACGGGCATGGAGGTGTGATCAGCTGTGCGATTTCCTTTGAAGAGAATTTAGAGATCTGTTAATATAGTCAAGAGTGAGAGTAAAAATTTTGAAAAACATTTTTGAGCTTTCCAAGATTACCAACATAGTATCATTGATGTCTATTCCATCAGAATCAGCGACTTAACGAGTGACACGAAGGCGGATTTTAGCAGTATGAAACTTTCATAAATAAGACTGCCCATAATCGTGAAAAAAAATTCTGACAAATTTAATGATACGTGAAGCGTAGCATTCTGTCTTTTTATCTAAACACCTACAGCCTGAATAAAAATTAATTACTCTTGAAGCTTCAGTCAATGACAAAGTTCCTCTTTTGCTTACTCGCTGACCGCGAGCAAATAATCACCTGGGGATATTTGGAGGCTCCCATGACCATAGCCGAATGCATTAAAGTCCTCAAGAGACTGCACACTACCGGTGGCATGTCTCTCTGCGGTTCAGCGTGAGTGGGTCTAGAACCGGGTACTCCGAGGGCGTGACCAGTCTTCGTCCTGTCTTTCCTGGAAGTTCATTATTTTGAGATAGATATCAGTAAAATGATCAATGACGCTTCCTTTTTTACCTGCTGTAAACGTTTTAGGGTGATTCTGGACTCAAACTAAACCAGAATGTAGTACAGTAACATAGAGTACTTAAGGGATGACAAACACAATATTTTCAAGTTACCTGTTAGAAACTTTAGATACTTCTGAAAACGTGAGCTGCTCCCCTCCTAAGACCCTTCCACATCCAGGACAAGTGCTCTTCTCCATTGGTTTCGAGCACTATTCCAGAACATACAAAATACACGTAAGCAAATACAGCAACAAGGGTTGACTGTGCGTTACATATATTAGAATGATTCATGACAACGACAGTAAAGAAAAATTCGATGTTTTGATTAAATCAGTTTAAAACCGTCCTAAACCAAAAGAGCCTCCCCTCTCATAAACAAACACACCCTTCCATCCCTCCTTGGTTTTTGTCGTCATGACACAGTGACTTAGTACACGGTTCATGAGCCGGCACACCGTGTAAAAACTTACCTCCCCAATAAAATACGGATGTCTGCAGTTGAGATTGCTGCACTCTGACAAGGAAAGAAAAAAATTACGTAGTGTAGGATTCATGTACGTCAGGCAACGGAATGGGAGACTTACTTGTTTTCTTCTTGCTCTATGCAGTCGTTTTTTATAATAATTGTATAGATACTTTGAAACAAAGTAACATCTTACAAAAACATTTCAGAAAAAAAAAAACAACAACAACAACACTTACCATACCACTCTCCGACCCAACCTGTTCTCTTCATAGTTTCAGCTATGACATTAATGCACTCGAGATAGTTATCCTCAGGCATTGTTGGTAGAAACGAATTCTGTACAGAACCAATAATTATATGGGAGGTATGTTTCAATGCAGACACTCACATCAAAGTGGCTGTGAACCACTGAACTTGCAAAATAAATCATAAAGGGACGAGCAAATCGAACTTTGTATTTTAAAACCTTTTTTTAATGAAAGTTATGTTTTATCCCTGTGGTCTACTCCCAGAAAGCACGTTTCCAGTTTCACATTCTATCTGCATACTTAGCGCATTGGATTGCGCTTATCCTTTAAAAAGAACTGTCGAGGGACTGGCCCCAAGTGGCAGCATGTTTGGAGATACATTGTATTTCTTTTTCTTTTCTAATTACTATCTTCTTCATAACATATGTTTTTCTCTTTGCGCTCCGAACGTCACCAGTTTTTGGACAGTAATCACCATTCGAGAAACAAATTATCAAAGAGCAGCGTTTGTCTTTTCTTCACCTACTTTTGAGAACTTTCTGGGTTTTAGTCATTCTAGGGTTAAAATTTTGACCAATTTTCAGCTATCAGTTGAGCCCCACACGAGATCTTAACTCACGAAAGCCTAATACGCTAGTCGGCGGGGCCCACCAAAAGGTTACCAGAAATGGAAGAAACGAGTGATTGAGTGATGGTTGGAAGGACGAATTTGGGCCATTACAACAACTTAACAAGTTGGAAATGCCTTTCAGCCATTCTCCGAATTAAGAAGGAACACAACATCGAGAACACATCCTCCTTTCCAATTCTAATCTTAAATATTGAACATGGAAGCTAATATAAGTCAACCAGAAATTGACCAAAGGTTAGGACGTTAAATTTTCTGGAGAACAAAAATTCCCTTTATTATCGTGTATTATCGTTATTTCGCTGTTTATGAACATGTACATACGTTCATGGTCGATGGATCCGACATAAGGGCGCAGAGAGGTTGAGCCAAGGATCCTGAACCAACGCACTGTAAGGCTACCGCTGTGTGGATCACAATTTCAGCCAAGGTATGCTCCTGTGGGCTTTTACCATTGTAGATTTGAAGTTCCCAGAGATGTCCTCCTTGACGGTTCGCAAGAAGTTCTTTGGCGAAAGGTTGGGCCTGCATTCGAGTCAGCGAAATTCAATTTTAAAAAATTTAATAGCCATGTTCTCACAACATACATGCATTTTTCTTTTTTTAATTTGTCTCACCGTTTCAGATAAGTGTCCTCCATTTGTTATAAAATCATCAAGCTTTTTCCTCACCTGAAAAGGTAAAAATAAACCAACAAATACTGGTCTTCTCTGAATGCAGCACAGGGCTTGAAATTACAGCCGATTAACTAAGAATGTCCGGTCAAAATTAGGCAGCATTGAGATTGATCCTCACGTACAGGTCAAGAAATGCTTTAAAAATGTTCTTGTTTTATATTTAAACATATTTGAACAGCGTGTCGTGGGGAGGGGGGGGGCACTATCACAGCGAAAAGACGTAATCGATGTTTGTATGGCCAAAAGTGAGTTCTGTTCGGGGAAAATTAGGTTTGACCGGACAATTTGTTATGAACTACTTAAATTAGAAGTGTTTTGGAACTGCGAAAATAAGGAACGTTCTGGAATTGTTTGGACCTGTTAGATTATCTTCAAATCCTTATGCGAGTCTTGTGAGCCTTGGTTGATTATTTGCTTGCCAGAAAACACATTTATTGTTAACTTTTAAATAATATGTCCTTGACCGTTGTGAGAGAGCTTCATTCTCGTACGATAATCGTCATCGCTAATCTTGTTTAGGTGCGTCCTTGACCTGGCTTAGAAGCCCCAACGGGAGATTTTGTTTAGGTTTTTGTTCTAGGAGATTGGTTCACTTCGAATGTCTTATGAGATTGTTTTGGTTAGCATTCTAAAACTATGCTGACTGTACCAAGGTCAGCGGTCCCGTAAACCAAAACAAGATTACCGATCGGGACTATGTACTTTGAGCTGACTCAGTAGAATGGAAAGAGAGTCTCAGGGAGTAAAATAGGGTTCCTAAACAGAATCCTGGTGCCTCTCATTTGCGCGTGGTGCTCAAGTTAGTTTACCCTAACAGTCCAAACAATTAAACCGGCACCAAGTGAGACATTATTTGAAGCCCTAAAGCAAATAAAAAAGTATCGAACTAGTGCGCGTTAAAGGCGGACATGTATTCCAAGAAAAGTTACTGCAAAAAGAAGGAGGCCCACGCGTCACGTGTGCTTACCTCCTGGGACAAATTCTGTGTCTGAACTGGTGAAACATTTTCCATTGTTAGTTCACGGTACATCGCGAGGAGAAGAGGTACATTGTTGTAGACAACTTGTGATCCAGCTTCCTGCAGAAACATTGTTACACGCTGTAATTTGTCTGACTAGTACCTTTTCCAACGCTTCAATTGTGAGATGTCCGATGGTTGACGGGGCCGTCATTGATTAAAATGTATTCAAACTTCGCTAATCGAAATATCTTTAGTCTGTTAAACTACATGTGGTTCAGTTACTGAGTCGTTGTGAAGGCAAACCAAACTATTTATCCAAGCTCAATCAAGTTGATAACATTGAGTTTCGTTTATCAGAAATCCTTCTCTGATAGAATTATTTAAAGGTGTACTAAGGAATTATACCATATTTGTGATACTGCTGAATAACGCACGCCGTAGACATTGCAGCTTAACCTATTCACTGATTAAGAAGATGAACGTGGGTGAACACGAACCGTAATGACAGAGACAATGTCTTGGATGTTCCCACTGATGACAGTTTTGGCCAATCCCTCACGGACAGCACGGTAATGGTCTCCATGAACAAGAAACCTGTCTAGGATCACATCCTCCTACAGATCGAAGATCAAAAATTATTACTAAGCAACATGTTTGATCTAAGGTCAAATGTAAAGAGTTAGCTCCTACACGTTTAAGAGAGACATTCTATGGTGGGTCAGACGAAAGACAGAGGAAGCGACAAATCGGAACTTTCAAAATATTTTTTTGGCTCCTTGAGATCTCGACCTTTGCGCTTTACAAACATTTGCGTGATTGTTAAGTGATATTC
This sequence comes from Stylophora pistillata, assembly GCF_964205215.1. NCBI lineage: Eukaryota > Metazoa > Cnidaria > Anthozoa > Scleractinia > Pocilloporidae > Stylophora > Stylophora pistillata. The sequence continues at coordinate 19,746,547 of NC_142529.1, forward strand.
ACGAGGTTTGAGTAGGTTTTGCTCCTAAGTGAGTAAATGGAAAGTTGGTTTACTTAGTGAATGGCTTGGCTTGCGAAAAGATTGCCCGTAGCACAGTAAGTAAACCACCTGACTACCAAGTAAGATCTTGCCACGGTTTGAATTATCCTAAGATTCAGGTCTTCTTTTCCAGTCACACACTTAAGACGTATGCATAGCACTTTCTCTTAAGATTCAGTTCTCACACATTTCCTCGAAATCCATTCAATAATCATCAGTCGAGTAAAGCAATGATCCCCGCAGGTGAGCTACTAGTTAAGCAATTACAGAAAAAAAGGTTGAAAAAGTGCGGCTTCGTATTAGTAAGTTGATAGTAGCGCCCAAATGGTAGCTGTGAGACACGGGTTTGAATCCGGTCGAACCCTGAATTTTTTCAAGCTTCTTTTCTGCAATTGCTTAAATTGCAGATCACGTGTAAGGATTGTTGCTTTACTTCAATTTCATCCGCAGGTCAAATGAAATTAATTTCATTGCAATTTTAATCATTTGTCGTCTACCTGCTGTCGAGTCTCTGAGGGTAGAATCCATTCTAGTTCCTTAAATTGACCCAAAGTCCGAACACAGTCCAAGCCATACCGCCTGACAAACTGTTTAAGTAGGTAGAGCTGCGGTGTGGAACTCGACAATTCCAAGCAAAGCTTCCTTGCAGACTCTAATAACTTTGTTACTTCTCTTTTAACTTTTTCGTCTCTGTAGCTACTGTCTCCCTCAATAAATAACTTGTAAAGGAGCTCTACAACCAATGATAAGACGAAACGTCCCTTAGCAACTCCCTCCAGAGAACGAGCGCTCATCTCAGCAGAATCCTCGTCAATGTGCGTAAGAGCTGTGACTGTCCCTTCGCAATTCTCTGTGGCATGTTTGAGTTTTAATGTCAACCTCCTGTCTGCAAACTTGGCTTGATACTGGCTTACAAATAATTCCTGAATAAAAAAACCATGCAAATGTAAGAAAACTCAGATTTTATGGCGGAATGCATTCAATATAGAGAAAAGTGACATACGTAACATTCGCGAATGTAAGGTAAATTTGATTTCAGTTGATTTACTTTTTATCATGTTACTAACCAGCCGGGAGGTCATTATTAGGAAAAACTTTGCCCGAGGTCTTCGTCGAACATTTTTATTTGCGTAATGAAGGTGATTTAGAAGGCTTCCCAGCAAACTTTGCAATTTTTTTTTATAACTACCTACCACGATCAATGAGAGAGTACGTAAGAAAAAGGTGCATGTACACATTTGAATGACCAACAGCACTGGTTTTGCGAACAAACTCGAGTTAAATGGATCACGACGATTGTTCTCTTCAAAAGCAGTCAATGATCTTGCGGAATGTTTTAATTCACTTACATCCACGATTTATCTACGAAGATTTTTCTCTGTTCAGTTTTAAATGGCGAGGAAATTCACCGTAAGTATATTGAAATGTATGTTTTGAAGTTCTTTAAGTCTGTCCGTTCATTTAGTACAATGAAGTGAAAAAAATCTTCTATTTCTTCTCGCGAAAAACCGAAGTCAAGTGAGACCCTTTCTCTATACGGAAAGGGATTTAATCCGGCTCTTACCAATTGATTCACTTCGGTTACTGTTGTTACACTGTGGAAGATATCAGTTCACGTACCTCCCTGCACTGAACATACAAAAGGGAGACTTCCTTGATATGCGAAGGTTCTCGTTTTAAGTTCTTAGCCCCTTTCAAGAAGTCTCCTATATGATTTTTCACCAGCTCTGTTCTATTTAAGAAAAAATAAGAGACAATCTAGTTTATACTTCCTCCTTTATGAAGTGATAAGAGGTATCACAAGTACAATCAATTTGGCTTTGTAAAGAGTACAACAAAGGTCTAGGCTTTGTAAAGAGGACAACGAAGGTCTAGGTTCTGTAATCAACTGAGAAATATATTAAAAGAAGATAGGATTTATCCCTAATGTTAGTTACCTTGAACGTAATAACAACTGGAGAAGAAATGAACACACCACAGGAGTGGGGTCAATAGCATGATCAGGGAATGGAGAGAAATCCTTTGTCTGAGATGATTGATGACCGACGACATAATGCATAAGTAGAGTGATAGCTTCCTGTTCAAGGTCCTTTGACACCGAGTCACCAAAACAGAATATTGACACCAGCTCCATGAAAAAGGCATTACATCGGCGGCGTAACTCGGTTGCCGCCTTTTCATTGGTCCTGTAGTCACAAAGAAACCATGAAGCAATGTAAAAAAATAACAGAATTGATGTGCAGTCCTTTGGGTCCATAACGACGTATTTAAATTTTACTCTTCCTCTGAGACCGAAGAAGACTGAGATTCTATGCGATACGTACCAACTGAACCGTGTACTACAGAATAAAAAATAATGAACAATAGTTATGTCTGCCCCTCTAGGCGTATTTACGACCCTAAACCTGTCATGGTTGCGCTATTTTACCTCTGCCTAACGTCTTCACTGTAGTTAACTAAGAATTTTTCCAAGGCCTGCAGTGATCTCAGCGAAGAAAAGTCTGTTTCATCCCCCAAAGCCTTTAACGGAAAGAAGACATGTTGTTGAGTTTCAATTTACGACTTAGCATTTCCATTTTTTACTTTCAAATTAAGAGTAAATTCGTGCAAAAATCAAACATTGAATGGCAAAGTTAAAAAACTAAAATTCGCTGTTCTCTTGCATACAAGTAGCCTTTAGAAAGTATACAATTGCTGTGCACATTTTTTCCTTAAAAAAATTATTTGCTTCCGAAAAAACCAAAACGTTTTGTATTCAGTCCTGGGATCGATTTGGCGACACCGAACAGGATTAAAATAGGTCATGATTCACTCGACTCGCGTATCAGAAAAACTGCGCTAGAAAAAGCTATCACAGTTCCAAGTTGTTGTACAACTTGTCATAGTCTAAACACCGTGATTTCATAAAGATTAGATTAAATCCAGTATTCAAGAGAAGTCAAAAGTTTATGGCTCTCCCGTGTTGGGTAAAACGGTAGGCGAAAAACAACGATAATTTTTAGCATGTGCCTTTCCTCAGAATTTCGTAAGATTACGAATGATAATGCTAGAATTGATGATCTTTCAGAATACGTAAAGTTTAGTTTGGGGAAATGAATTTGGAATTTTTTACAATTTTTGGAAAATCGTGAAGAAAGACAAAAAACTCAAGCCATTCTGATATGTACATGTGACCATCAAGATATTGATATAACAAAAATTAACACGACTCCGATGCATATAGCAAAGTAAATACAATAACCTTAACTCAAATATTATATTCTTAGCTGTTCAGATGAGTCCAGAGATTCAGTCCGTTTTGTTGTTTTCTCCATTCTGCGGTCTCCGTAAGTTTGACATCTACACCGTCGCGTTACGTCGCGGCTCATTATCTCGGGTATTGTCATTCTTAATCTTACGAAATTCTAAACAAAGGCACAGGCTCAAAATAGTCGTTATTTTTCGTCTACCGTTTTACAGAGCACGGGGAGAGCCATAACTTCTTTGCTTCCCTTGAATACTCAGACAAATCTAATGTTTATGAAATCATGGTGTTTAGACCATGGTAAGTTATTCAACAAATTGAAACTATGACGGCTTTTTCTAGCGAAGCAGTTTTGACAAGCGAGTCAAGAGAATCATGACTCATTTCCACCCTGTTTACTCGTGTTTGGGATCGCCAAATTGTGCTTAAGTTGAAAACGGCTTCCATCGTTTTTCTCGTGAATTAAGAGACATTTCAAGGAAAAAAACTGTATAGCATTCATCTACTTACCAAAGGCTATCTATATGCAAAAGACGAGTGAATTTGATTTTTTCAGCTTTGCCGAAGATTTGCGATTTTGTTTCATTCTTGCACGGATCTGCTCTTAAAAGAAAAACTGTTTACTGGTATAGTTACCTAACTAACTATACGCACCTTCCACAAAATAGTTACATTCTCGGAGTTGGCTTTTTCATCTTCCTCAGCGAACAAAGTCACGTGCTCTATAAAGAGTCTGACGGCTCCGATTCGCTGCCACATGGACCTGATCCACACGAGAATAACATGATCGCTTTTAGCAACTAGTTAATACTTTACAAGAAAACCAATATCGGAATACCTTTTTAGCATATGGATCCCCTTATAACAAGGTACTAAAAATATTGTATTAATAAGATAGAGGAAAGCTTTTTTTTTTCGGGAACCAAACAAAAAATTTTCAAGGCCCTGAGAACTTATTCTCATGAGACATCTCCCATATCTGGAATTATTTCCCGCTATATCCGCAGTCTCGACACCAATAACGCATTCCCAAGATAATTTTAAACGATCTCAATATAAAAGAGATCTTGAAAATCTTGAAGTCAATTATTTACGCTTTAAATGACCTTTAAAGGTTGTGCATGCATTGACTGACCATAGATGCACGGTTGACCGACTGACTCATTTTTCCGACAAATCCTCAGGTACAGGACACTGTAAGCGAATGAGCGATTACACAAAACCCAATTAATGGCTTGACGGATTATCAACAGCAAACTACGTCAGCACCTTTAGTCGACTTCTGCTCTTACCACGGTCAAACCCAACCTTTAGCGGACAAATTGGATGCAACGTTACCTGCAGCGATCAATCAGTACGGTTGATCTCTCTCCATAGTTTGAACATTTCTCCGTGGCAGGTCCGAACCTCTCTTTCCTTATCATGTCTTCCACCGCTGGTCTCATAGACAAAACTCTGTCACACCAAGTTCGTCTTGTGTCCGGAAAAAGCAACATTTCTCGTGATGGCTCGATCGCTTCAAGACAAATTTGCAACGCTACCACATCCAAAAGCTGTAAAATGATAATAATAGTAATAATAATAGCAATAATAATAACAGTAACAATAGTAGTAACAATGACTACAATGATAATGATAACAACAATACAGTACAATCAATCTTTAATTTACAGACGAGGCACACTAACAAGTGCAACTCAGATGAAGTTTAACTTTTAATGAAGCAAAGGAAGGGACAACCTCAGAAAGACCCAATAGTGTGGGGTGGGAAGGGCTCATAGTGGGCATGATATCATTGAAGCGGTAACATAATCATCTGAAGCAAGAAAACAACCTAGCATGCCAAGGGACCTCTAATATACTAGCTTTCAAACCACTCCCATACCCGAAAAACCCAACCTATTACTCAAGTATTATCGTAGAAAATACTTTGATGGCAGGTATGAAAAAGATTTGAAAGGTATTAAGTTCACTGTTTCTCGGGCGTACTTGAAATTTTCAGGGAAAAATGTTAATGGTTAAATTTTAATAATGTATTATTATAAGCAGTTTTGTTCATGCATTGAATTACAAAACTCGAGTAACTCACCACTTCTGGCTCACTTCCTTGAAGTACTTCACGTAGTCGCGGGATAAGACTTGGATTCATTTTGACAATTGTATCAAAATACTTTAAACGGTGTTGAACTCTACTGTGTGCGACATGAACGAGAGCTATGTCAATCGACTCGTTATCATCTTCATCATCCAGGATACCAAGTTCTCTCGCAGACGAAAGAATCGCTTCGTACACAAGCTGAAAAACAACATGAACAAAAAAAAGAAAATGTAGCCTTAACCGCGTTTCAGTTGCACTGAGGTAAGTCTCAGTTACCCCGGAATAAAATAACTGTTTTCTCCAACTAGTTTATCTATGGATCGATTTCCGTCTTGTATAAAACATATTTGATATATCTGCATCTTTAATGACCACATCAAGTTTTCCAGACAACAACTTATACAGGGTATTCAACACCTTCAACCTTTTTCAGGTTGGGGTCAGAGTCCATTTAATTTAAAAAGTAAACTTTCAACGCGAAACAGTCCTTAAAATAAATCTCAAACACAAATAGATTCGTAGATTTATTCGAACTGTTTTTGTCCTAGTCGCACCCATCGCTCAAGTTAATCACGCAATATGTTTCCAGCCGGGGGAGGAGCGAGTCAAATGACTATCCTAGAGTACATTCTAAGGGGTAGTTTTAGAGTTCAATTAGTGGGAGTGTGGCTATTAATGTTATGAAAAGTATCGTGAAACCTCGTATTCATTATCGTTTGAAGGTTTGTGCACCATGTGTACGAAATCCATCAGGTATTGCGAAGCAACGGAGTCTTCATGGCGTAATTCCTTGAAGAGAAGTCCCAGTTGCGAATTGTCGATCATATCACGTAATGCGACCAACAGGGTGGTACTAGAACCGGGTAAAGCTGAGGACAAAGCAGTAATTTAAAAAACTAATGGTTAGCCACGGAACTAGATTTCATCGCTTTAGCACTTCAGAGTTACTTCTTAGTTTTTAACACAATACTGATCTTTCTTCGTAAGCGATAGAAAACGCTAGGAAAAGGCGATTAGCCTTAAGTTAGTATTACTCTTGACACTTTTTTATTAAGACTTAGAATGAACAAAATGTCAGAAACATAGTAGACAAGTTACAATTTTAAAAAAGGACACGCCGAGCAAATTTGAAAAAAAGCCAAGAATAGGGCAAAATGAAAGAAAATCGAAGACAAGTTCATTACCTGAGGTGCTAGATGCCTCTTTAACCATGTTCTCCACGCGTTCCTTTATAAGGAACGAAAATGGAAACCGGCTACAGAACTTGTGACCCTCAGCTCCAGAGCCAATGACTTGAACACGTTCCCGCACAGAATTAGTAGCAGGTGATATCATTTCGCTGTAACTCAGTTCTGAAAAGGTAGGGTCAGCTAAAATCTTCAACCACAGCTTTGAAACCCAACTATTGTCACTCTTTACCAAGTCCAAGTTCATGTCCCTGTCTGCAAATGCGATGATCTCAGCCAAAATGGGCACCACCACTGAATACATTCTTTGCAAAAGGGCCTTTCTAAAGGTGCCCCACTCTTGCACCCCTGTTCCAGAGAGAGCTTCTGAGTGAAGCCATATCTGTGCATCGTATGCAGTAGCCTCTTTTTCCATTAAGAGGTAGTATGTCCTTTGTACTAATACGCTTGCAAATGACTCCTCATCTTTACGAATAAACGGCAAAGATTAAACAGAGAAAAAAGTTACCGAAAAGATTTTACTTCGAAACTACGTGATGCTCTATTCCGCATCATCTCTTAATTTATTCTAAATGAAGCTATTATCCTTTCTCCATTACCTTGAAACATAAGTGCGGTTAAAAAAAGAAAACCGCCGAATTCATATCGCATTCGGACAAAAAAAATTATTTGCTGCTCCTTCAAAAGAATAATGCACTTACCCAAACTCAGATAAACTCAAAGACGACAGCTCCGATTCGATATACACACATGAATCCGAATTTGTTGGGAAACTGTATAAATATTCACATATATATCCCTCTAACAAATCTGAATAAGTAACACTTGAAAAATACGTATAGAAATTAGAGGCTCTATTAAATCTTTTGAAAAACCATACTTAATAAAGATTTCATTTTCTTGAAATGCTATCAGTATATCATTGGCAAGTTCGGTAGAAATATATTGTGCTCACTTCTCTGTAAACTAACCTCTCTGTGTTTGATAGTCATCAGGTAGTAAATCCAAAAGCAGCTCAATCCTATGAGTTGACCGTTCGGCTGATTCCGTTTCGCTATCAATTCTACAAGCAGCCGCCTGTACACAGTTACGTAGGAGCTCCACTGCCATTGCTACTCCACTTCCCAAGCCACAAAGCTCACTGATAGGACGATCGGTGAGTTGCTCGATGGAAGGAGTGTGCCCACCAGGTGGACGAAGTTCATCAATGTGAGCAGACATCCATTTCCCACCCTGGAAACCGACAAAGTTATGACATCCACCAGCAATTCTTGGTAGCTGTATGACCAGCAAAATGTGGACAGCTTGCACCGAAGGCAAATCGAGTATTTCAGGTGCATTTGTTCGTTCCTCTAGCAGAATGTGCCTTGCACCAGCAATCAGGTTGAAATTTTCATCACCCGAATCACACTGAACCACTAGAATGCAAGGACATTTTCCGCCCAAACGCTTAAAAAAATCCCTGGAAGAAAAAGATTACGTAAGAAATTACACATCATTGTGGGCAAATTTGTAATTTTCAGGACGAAATACGCTCTATTTTCCTAAGTGTTGGCAAATTACTATTCAACATCTCCCTTGGGGCTAAATTAAATTCTTCCATAAAACGATTTTCAAAGATAATCACAGCTAATTTGCAAAGATAAGCACAGATAATTTGCAAAGATGAGCAATTCGGAATAAGTCTGTGCAAGTGAAGTTTTCAAAGGCTAACCAGATCGCACAAACCCGTAGGGCGAGTGAAATTTATTGTCTCCGAAAAATTTACGAGAAAAAGTCATGTGATTTCTTGTTAATATACGCATGCAAAAAATTGACTCTGTTTTACTCTTAGCCTTGTCTAGGGTTCACTGGAGCGGCCGCTTGACTTCGTGTTGTTGCCGCAGTCGTGCAAAAATTTGCTTCGAATCTATAAAAACTCCGTCAGGAATAATTGAATGTTCGCACTCTTTCTCAGTTAGAATTCGCTCGATAGCAGTACACGAAAGCCATCACACTGGTAATTTAATCCCCGTCTCTCAATCGAACTGTAGCGTGAACTCCGAGGGACTTTTGTTCAGGGCTTCCCGTTCCTACGTTTCCATACTGCTTGTCAAAACCGTTTTTGGAAACCCAAGACTTCCCGATTTTGAAAAGTAAACGTAGTTCAATGTAAATATATTTTACATCAAATTAAAAATACAATTTTAGTGGGCACTTTTACTATTAATGCTAAGCAAACGCATAAGAAGTTGTTCGAGATCAAGCTCCTACCTGACCGAAGCTCTAAACTGCTGCTCCGTTTGGAATTGTTGCAGTGTCATTAAAACCACATTCGAACGTCTAAAATCAGTTTGATTACTTATTTCATCCAAATCTTTGTTGGAGAGCAGACGTGAATGGGTAGTTACCTAAGGCAAAAATGATAACCCGATTACTAAACCAAATAGTGTCAAGTCGTGAAAACAGAGACGAAGTTAACGATATTTCCCAAGGTTAAAGAAGCCACTTCTGGTTTATTATTGGGTCTGTTAGATTTCACATGTTCAAACCATTCCCACCATTTTGGGAATGTTCTAGAACTTGGTAACTAGTGGCTATTTTAGTTCTTTCGTGCCTTTTTCTCTTGTATACCACCATCCGATCATTTCTTTACACGATTCGAAGTTTCCAGATGTTTCGACTTACCTGAATCGAGAGCCCTTCCTGACGCCTTTCACCTTGATGATTATCATTCAAGGTAAGCACATGCGACATGAACGCTGCCAGACTTGAATGTTGTTGCTCTTTAAAGTAGACATTCCAGATGGAACGAGCTTCACTTTCCAGAGCAGTGTATGGAAGACGAGCAATTGCATCAGGTGTAGCCATCTCCAGAAGCATCATCTGACATCTTCGAAGTACCTTGGACATCAGCTTAGAAAATATGCGAAGCTACTTCACGGTCTAGTGTGGGTAAAGCGTCACAGCTTGCACGTACACACACACACAAACAAATAAACAAAAATACGAGCATACAAAACTGAATAAGTCAAGGAAGAGAAGCATCACCTTGCATTTTCGTATACTTCCATACCAAAAAAGCAACTGAGTTACTCTCAAAATATCTGTTGGAAATAATAGGTTTAGCCAAAGAATAGTACCTATTTATCGTCTCGTATCGTTCTTACTTTCGTTTCCTTTGTATCCTCTGTGCGATCACTGGCTGATAAATTTTCCTCTCTTTTATTTTCATTGCAGACTTGCATCACAATGGAGGGGATTGTGTCATCGTGGAATCCAACGAAAGCGTCCCCGATGGAGAAATCCCTTAAAATAAAAAAACAAACAAAAATCATATAAACACAATGCTTGTTGGGTAATTCCTCAATTTTGCACTGCGCTATGTGTCCTGCGCTTAACATCACACCTAACTCTTTAAAGTACGCGCGTACGATGGTCTTTTACTCTCAAAGGAGCTGCGTAGTGTATATTATTTTATTGAAAAATTTTGATACACTAATCATCTCTAAAAAGTTGATAAGAATTAATCAAAAAGTGTGCAGAAAACTCATGCAAATCATGACCTTGAAAGCGACGACTCGAGGAACATTTAGAGTCAATATCGTTTGAAAATTACATAAACTAACTCCAACACTGAATTTGAATACATGAAAATCATATATATGTTCTGTAGTTTCATGAAATGTATGAAAGTGATCCTCACAGTAATAGACCCTTCTTATGTAGTAGTGGAAAGCCTGAATTTTTCAGGCCTTATTTTCACTGCGACACAAGTAGGGTTTTTTACTGCAAACATCGCTTTCATATAATTCCAACACTAAATTGCTTGAGCATTTCTACTCATGAAATGTTTCTTCGCGTATCAATTATTACACCACTGCTAGCGCAAGATTTACCATAACCCCAGGGAACGAAGTACGTAAGTAGTTCCAGCACAACCTTGAATACAGTAAGAATGGCCCATCGTATCTCTTTTGCAAGCACGGCGATTTATCTTTTCTCTTGCATTTTTCGAACCAGTGATTGGTGCGGAAAGTTTCAATACATAATGATTCTTTCCCTCTTGTGATCACAGAGTAAGCAGCCCTTGCTTCCAAAAAGAGGAGGAGGAAATGGTATTCTCCCTACCCATCACACGTCGCACTCATGTGCCTTTAGCGTGATCAAGGCTAAAGACAAGTTCATGTCAAAACAATGTTTCTAAACTATCCCAAGCTAATCCCAAAACCTCGAAATCTTACCTGTTACATCCACTCTCTCTCGAAACCTCAGAAAACTTACAAGCCCAGAGATTCATTTCCTGTACTACATCTCCCTGTTCAGGAGTTAAACTTGTTAAGGTGACAAGGAAGTGTTTCTCTAAACGGTTGATCAGCGGTATAGGAAATTTGTTGTACACCACGTCCTTTTCGGCAATCACTATCAACCTAAATCAAGAAAAATCGGGAAGTTCGTCGAGAAAACACCATATCTTGCGGCTAGGATTTATTAGACTAATTGAGCGCAGAATTTACGAATGATAATCGTCATATCGATTAGTCACTAACCTCATGTAAAAATAAATTTAGGCGCTATTCGTAGAATTTGCATTCACCGTGGTTTCGTTTTTATCGCCATATTTATCCTAGTGATTCAAGCCATCATATTTAAAAGATTCAGATGCATATTGAACGGTTGAAAACCTAAAAAAAATTACCAGTAACGTGAAACAAAGAAAGCAAAAGTCATCGACGCGGTCACAATAATAGCTGTACAACAAAACAAGGTAGACAACTTATTTATCTCGATATCCAAAAATTCTTACTTGAAATCGTCATGAACCCGACACTTTACACGGTGAGTACCAAGCCCAAGATCCACATACTTCTGCCCTCCAAAGTACACATAGTACTGAAAAAAAATTGTAGACAGAAGGAACTTAACATTCTTGCAGCTTTTGACATTACTGCCTACAAAGTGACAAACATGGTGCAAAAAGCTTCTTCAGTGAAGCCTTATTTGACATAGACTTCTCAATAGAGGATAGAATTGCGTTGGTGCTCAGAATGGGTGCACAATACAGCTTTCATCAAAATAATTCATACAGAGTCAGGGAGCCATGCGTCATCAGGTATTGTGAAACAAATCGCAAAACTTCATCACCGATGTAACATCATTTTGTTCCCCATCCCGGCATTGTTTGTATGCAAGTTACTGAGAAAAAAAAATTAAATTGATTTTCATCCAATTATCTATGCACAAAGTATTTCTGCATCGGATGTCTCCTACCTGATTTAAGGCATCGTAAAGACTCTCGTAAAGACTCTCAAGGTTCAACAAGATCACGGTTCTTCCTGTTTCCATACAGACCTTGATACGATTGATGTTGCGGCAAATCTGAAATTTGGAAAGCAATAGAAACTGATTAGTTCAACAAATGAAGAGTGGTGTCCTTAAATTGTCACATCAAAAGAGCCCCAATTCCTACACAGTGATGGGGGTAAATGCCTCAAGATTTGAAACAGCGTATTTTTTGATGAGCCCGTGTCGTGACAACAAAGAGTTACCCAGTCTAACTATTTGACACAGTCATCTCTAAGTCGGAGAATCCAGTGGACGATTTTCAAAAGTATCTCGTGAAAACTAAAGAGATGCAGATCATCGTTAATTATCCCTGTACAGAACTATGCACCCTCAAGCCACCTTTAAGTAGATCCAGAAAATGGAGGAGAACATTGTGGACTTTGGGGCCCAACAAGCATTCGATGAAGAGATAGGTGGAAGTCCACCCAAAGCAATAAATAAATTCTGTTAATACTCGTCAAGTGCCTGTCGTCATTTGCTGCTCACCTGAGTGTATTCCTGGTCATTTGGAAAACTGCTTCCAAAGATCACAACAGCATCTTCTGACCTCTTCAAAAGAAGCTGTTGTACGATGGGTAGCGCAGCATAGTTTTCAGTCAATATCAGGAGGTAACGGTTCTCACTACAAAAGCATGACATTTGGTCACCAATTTAAAAAGATATTTCAAACAAACGGATTCAAGAAAGATCGACCAGACGAGAGAACGAACTAACTCACTCACTTATTATCTAACTAAATTAATAATTACCCGACTAACAAAAGAAATCAAAGGCTCTGTGAGCCAACTCGTGATTTGGATAAGCCAATGTTATTTAAGTGTCGTCAATAGGAATTGCTTTTTGATTTCCCTACTGGGGTATGAATCGTTTTAAGAAGTGTTGGACTGGTAAATGAACGTTTTGAGGAATATGATGCGAACTTAAATTAGGCCTCAAAGACAAAAAATATGGTCTGAGTAGGAGTAGAGTAAAACAATCACTGTTCCAGATTTTACTGTAAAGGTTTGTGGAAAGAAAGTTCAAAAGGGTGCTGTTTTGTTTATCGAAAAACTATTGTTGCAATTTTAAGCTCGGTATTTACTTGCGATGTAAACATAGGGATAAGCATATGAAAGCTTATACGCTGGATGGGACTCTCGGACACAAGGATAAGCATATAGGCACAAGATTATCAAAAGGTTGCTTTCTTTTTATGCATAAGCTGTCTAGTGAGTCATGCCTTGTGGAACTAAGAATATAAAGAAGCAATGCTATAGAATACTCTCCTTGGAAAATAAGGTCGTAAAGGGGACAAAATAAGCTCTCGAGTCAACGACAGTACGATTCTCTATCGCGATGCGAATTGTGGACGTACATTGGAAACCGAACTTTCGGGTAGTCTCTCATATACCGGGTTCTGAAATGAAATGACTAACAATTAACAGATAGATGTAACAGCAGGGTAAAGTGAATGGGTACAGAGGATCAGTGAACAGTGAGCACAGAGGACCGGAGGAACAGTGGGCACAGTGGACCAGTGAGTACAGAGGACCCGAAGAACAGTTGGAACAGTGGAAAAGTGAGCACAGAGGACCAGTGAAACCGTAGGAAAAGAGACCGGTGAGTACAGAGGACCAGGAGAACAGTGGACACAGAGAACCACAGGAACAGTGGAAATAGAGGACCGGCAGGTACAGAGGACCAGAGGACCAGTGAGTACAGAGGACCAGAGGGCACAGAGGACCGGATGGCCAGAGGACCAGAGGATAAGTGGGTGCAGAGGACCAGTGGGTAAAGGACCAGAGGAACAGTGGGTGAGAGGACCAGTGGACACAGAGGACCTGAGAAACAGTGGGTGAGTGGACCAGTTGGTAAAGAGGACCAGAGGAACAGTGGGTACAGAAGACCAGTGGGGACAGAGACCCATTGGGCACAGAGGACTAGAGGAACAGCGGGAACAGAAGACCAGCGGGTACAGAGGACCAATGGGTACATAGGACCAGAGGAACATTAGGAACAGAGGACCAGTGGGAAAAGAGGACCAGAGGAACGGTGGGAACAGAGGACCAGTGGGTACAGAGGAGCAGAGGAACAGTGGGCACAGATATCCAGTGAGAACAGAGGACCAGAGAAACAGTGGGAACAGAGGAACAATGGGAAAAGAGGACCATTGGGTACAGAGGACCAGAGGAACAGTGGGCACGGAGGACCAGTGGGTACAGAGACCAGAGGTAAAGTGGGAACAGAGGACCAGTGGAACAGTGGGTACAGAGGACCAGAGAAACAGTGGGTACAGAGGACCAGAGAAAAGTGGGAACAGAGGACGTGAGGGCAAAGACCAGATGGGACACAGTGCCAGAAGACACCCAAAATTGTTGAAATCCTATAGCTGCATTTAAAGTTATTCATATAAGGTACCAAATCATTTTCTAACTCTGAACCTCGCGTTTCTGTACCCTCAGAATATTATTTAATGTTTTTTTCCTTTCAGTCACAAGTCTAAAGGACTGAGTATAGGTGTGGGGCAAATTTTTTTCCCTATGCAAAAGTGAAAAATATTGAGTTTTTCTTGTTGCCGCATCATATTCCCCTTGACTTTAAGTGTTCAAGTTTTTCCACACTTATTGTTAAATATGTATTCTTGTATAATCAATAAGGATGCTACAAACTGCCACCTTGGTTCTAGTCAAAGCAACTGAGCTATACCTTTCCACTTAACAAGCTACTTATTTGACCACAAACAAAACTAAGCATCATTGCCAACCAAATTATATAATAATTAAAAGCTTTTCTCTATTTGTATAACAAAATCCTTAACCAGAACTTAATCCATACTTTTCTCTATGAATATTTCAAACTGACACATTTTAGAATCGTTGCATTGTCCTTTATCTACATCAGCTGGTAACTTCTTATAGAACAATCACTTTAAACGCAAGTGATATGAGACTTTTGCTAAAATTTTCTTGCTGTTATGGTAGCTGTTTTTGTTTTTTTTTTTTTTAATAAGGAATAGCCCCGGGAAGAGGAGCTTACAGAAATGAAGCACTACACAGATGGATCGGTCATCTTCTTAATGGTGGTAGAGTGGGAGTTCGTCTAGTTTATGCCCTATTAATGATAGTATTCGATGGCATTAACCATAAGGACAGAAAGTCGTCGAGCGTACTTCCAGAGGAAACCCGTGTGCTTCACTAAAGACTCAAGTTAATAGAACGTGTTCATTCCACGACAAGCCAAATCTTTGAAAAATCAGACGAAATATTCGGCAATGAGTTGGAAACTTTGGAGAAAAGGGAAAAAACTAACGAATTAACAGCGCCACAAAGTAATTGTAATAACCATGCGGCCTCTTTGAGTCACTCTGCTGTGATTAATGTATTGAGCAAGGCACAGTCAAACATGGCTACGTTTCAAAGCCTAGCAAGCCTTAGTAATTCAGGAACAGAAGTGTCACATCGTCACTTTTCTCATTTAAACACGTCAGTAACTTTGTTCTCTAACGTTGAACTCAGTACAGATCGAGATGTCATCGAGCATGATAAACGTATAGACAACATTTTGAAGAGCTGTTCAATGTCCCGGTAGCATATTCCCAAAGATGGAGATTGTTGTTTTCGAGCTGTGGCAAGGAACATTATTCGCATTACAAGGACAGGAGAAATAGATTGTCAAGTGGTTGAGCATTTAACTTATCTCGGTCTTTTCAAACAGAGTGAAGACAGCTTAGTCACCAAACTGAGAGAATTAACCGTTTCAGAGTGGTCAGGAAAGAACATGCAACACTAAAAAAACTTCCTAGCCACTGACAATTTTGAAAACGAAGTTGAGCGGTATTCCCATCGTGGTTATTTTATTGAAGAGCTGGGAAATCTTATGGTTCTAGCAATGGCTAACTTCTTAAAAATGCCAATTGTGATCTTTTCATCTCTGGAAAACTTCCCAACTATTCCTCTACTGCCACGTCAACAGTTACATGGTATGCTTTCGTTGTTTATATCATTTAAGAGAGTGTCTCTGTAAAAGCGGTCGGGTGGATTTTGCTCGAGACACAGATTTCCCTCATTTCTTGTGTGTTGTAAGACATTCATGTGCCTATACTAAAACCACAATCCGTTTGATCGGATCACTTTATTTTTCAAAGTTTTATGGAAATGAAATTTCACTTGAGCGAAGGCCTGTTGTGACACTTTTCAAGACTTTAATTTGAGACAACTTTGGAGGACAATTTAAAAATAACTACGGAACTCAGCAAAAAACAAATACCACAGCCATGTATATTAATTCTATCTTATCTATCGAGGCGACTTTCGTGAACATCACATTTCAATCAAAGAAACATTAAGATTTGAATGACACCTTATCGGTTCGCTTAAGTCACACACGCGAAAACCAATAAAATTTAAGGTAAATTTTTGAAAAGGTGAGGCGTTCTTAACTGATCCAACTAACATAGCTAGGAAGAACACGCCATAGAAAAGGTAACTACAGAAAAAAACTTTGCGGCACGACCTTTGGGAAAGCTTTATAACTCCACGAACTTACCTGATTTTTTGCAATCTCCGAGTTTGGCCGCCATTTTGAAGGACTTGTCAATATGAAGCGTAACAGATATAAACCAAGCAGGTAGATCTAAAACCGTCTGAAATACATACGGAAGCAATTCAAATGAACTTTTCTTTCAATTCAAGCGGTAAAGTTTGCAATTATTTGTTAAACTTACCATTCCTACATTTCCAAGCGACCATTTCTTCCAACAATTCAAACACTACAACTAGTGTTCGAATTCCCCTCGTCGATTCCACCATAAGAAATAACCTGTGTCACCCAAGCTTCGACTCGAATGTGAAGTACGAATCACATAACACAACTGCTTCATCTTCGAGGCAATATCAGCCTGGTTTTTTTATTTTCTGATCGACAAGAACGGCGATCACGAAGCGATTGCCATGTTTACCTAATAAACGAACCGCTGACCAGCCGCTAAGTGAAAACAGTACGGATCAGTGGTGAGGGGGAGGGTGTGGGGTGGGTGCGGGCAGATTATCAGAAGATTTTTGGGAACATTCGAATATATTCATTAAAGCATCATAATATGCATTACGATTCTCAGTCTTTGTGCAAAAGCATGCTTTGTGTTGCAGATCTAGACAACTTTTGTTTTGCTCGGGTATTCTTTTTCTCTTTAAATACATTTCGTTTCAAAAAGGATCGGCATCAGTTCATATATTTATAAACAAATCTTTACCATGTACTGTAAATAAACGTGTTCAGATAATCGAGATAACCATTGAACCTCTTGTATCGCAGCAGTGGTAAAGTTTCTCGTCTTTGCTCAACTCCGAGAGCAAAGACGCGACACACGAGTCACCAATCTCGCGGCTTCTCCATGCTCATAGGATACGCGTGACCTCACTATATTTAAGAAAAATAAGAAACTGCTAGCAGTCTGTATTCTGTTTAACTATTTCATAGGAGTGACGCGAGTCTCTTCAATTGAGTGAGAAAGTCACAAACCCATCCTTTGCCTAGCGAGCGTAACCACCGACCACTCATGAATTGCTCCCTTGGCGCGGAAATCAGTGAAATCGTATCGAGTATACAAAGTTAGAGCGAGTTCCTTTAGACCTCCCGGACTCGTATCGCGTTGGCATCAGTTATAAGTACGGGAAGAAGTCTTAAAATCTGCTAGATAAATTTGTTTCATACTTTCTGAGAATTTAAAGAAATTCGGGAGCTTTCCTACAAAGAAACTAAAATGGTAGGTAACCGACTTAGTTTTTCAGATAATTTACAATAACTGAAAATTTGAGTGTCTGTTTGTGGACCTTACGTCTTGCCCAACAATATAGTTGTAAAGATGTTTATAGTTTTCCCACACGATTAAGCTCATTCAGTTGTAACCTGTTATCGTTTCAAAAACACCACGGCAACGGAAAACCTTTCCGAGCCTCCTTAAACACCGTTGTTGTCCAACCACACCTGTATTGTTTTTAACAGAGATGAAGTTCTTGTCCAACAAGCCAAGACTAATAAACTCAGCACAACATTTAACCCAAATCTCTGCAAGGTTGTTAGCAAGACAGAACACCTGCGTCCTATGTATATGCCCAGTGGTTGTTTTGATGACATTCAGGCCACACCTCATAAAATTCGTGATCCCTTGTGGACCCCAGGTCAGAGGTTAGCGGAGAAAGTTTGCTCTAAATCTCAACACGAAACATACTTATAAAGAATTGTAGAGGGTAACTGAAATGAAAAAGAAAAGGCGTCCTGCATAGTAGTCTTTCAAATTTCTTTTTAGCCAACAGGGAGTCGTGCAGAGGCATGGGGTGAAAGCAACCAAAAATTAGGAGCAGGCCGAGGGAAGGTGCTTATTTAGCCGGCCTTTTCCATGTTTCTGTATATACAAGCGTGGTACACCAAACATTCGGTTTACTTATAAAACTCTTTGTCGTTCTCGTATGAAAAAAATGGAAATAAATTTGAAAATGAAAACGGAATAGGAATATAGAGGAAAGACCGATACAACGTAGATAAGTTTTAAGACGGAGCACTATATTTCGGCTGGCCAAACCAGCCTTCTTTAGGTGCCTGAAGAAGGCTGAAGTTCTTCTGGTGCCTGAAGACGTTCTATCGGTCTTGCCTCTATATTTATATTCATTACTTTGGGCCGATTAGATCATGGCTGATCCAACGTATGAGGATTATCGATCACGGTTGCTTGCTGAACATTTCAAAAAGAATAGGGTTTAGTGATAAAAGGTCAGCTCGATTAAAGGTATGAGCTGAGACTAACATGATTCACTTAACAATTTTATGTCGGGCTCATAAGTGGAAAACACTAAAAATTGTACATTGCTAGTTTTATTACCGTCCTACGTAAATGACATTGGTTACTGTTGCGGAAAATATTTTTAGAGTCAGCCTTTTATATAAAGCAATCATTTTTCATGCATTCTTGGGAAAAGCAGAAATGACTTAGAAAAAAACATTCTAGGTACAGTGTTTATTCCGTGCAATGGGGCATAAATAAAAGGTTCTCGTAAAATAGACACCTTATTTTATACCACAGAAGAAGAGCAAAAAGTAATATGGGTAACCCGGTTAAAAATACATCGATAACTCTATTAATCAATACCAGTCCTGATTTAAAGGAAAAAGTTATGTGAACAAAATAAAAGTAGTCTGTACCACTAAGCATGCCTTCACGGTTTAGACTGAAAGTCCCAAAGTTTTTTAAGCATGTATTCTAATATCTTATGACGATAAGCCCCCACCCACCCCACCCCACACCGTTCTGTTTTCACTCAGCGGCTGGCCAGCGGTCCGTGTATGAGGTAAACATGGCGATCCCTTACTGAACACCGTTCTTGTCGATCAGAAAATCAAAATACCAGCATGATATTGCCTCGAAGAAGAAGCAGTTGTGTTATTTGATTCGTACTTCACATTTGAGTCCAAGGTTGGGTGACACAGGTTATTTCTGATGGTGGACTGACGAGGGGAATTTGAACACTAGTTGTGTTTGAATTGTTGGAAGAAATGGTCGTATGGGAATGTAGGAATGGTAAGTATTACGAATAATTTCACATTTTGCTGCTTGAATAGAAAGTAAAGTTTATTTGAATTGCTTTCGCATGTATTTCTGACGGTTTTAGATCTACCTGTTCGATTTGTGTCTGCAACGCTTCATGTTGATAAGTCCCTCAAAATGGCGGCTAAACTTGGAGATTGCCGAAAATTAGGTAAGTTCGTGGAGTTATAAAGTTTTCGTAAAGGTCGGGCCGCAAAGTTTTTTGCTGTAGTTACCTCTTCTATGGCATCTTCTTCCTAACTATGTTAGTTGGATCAGTTAAGAACGCCTCACTTTTTCAAAAATTTACCTTGAATTTGATCGGTTTTCGCGTGTGTGACTTAAGCAAATCGATAAGGTGTCGTTTAAGTCTTCCTGTTTCTTTGATTGAAATGTGATGTTCACGAAAGTCGCCTCGATGGATAAGATAGAATTAATATACATGGCTGTGGTATTTGTTTTTTGCTGAGTTCCGTAGTTTTTTTTAAATTGTCCTCCAAAGTTGTCTCAAATTAAGGTCTTGAAAAATGTCACGACAGGCCTTCGCTCGAGTGAAATTTCATTTCCGTAAAACTTTGCAAAATAAAGAGATCCGATCAAACGGATTGTGGTTTTAGTATAGGCACATGAATGTCTTACAACCCACAAGAAATGAGGGAAATCTGTGTCTCAAGCAAAATTGACCGGACCGCTTTTACAGAGACACACTCTTAATGTAGTAATAGTAATAGTAATCAAAGTTTAATGTCTTTACGTGGGGCATGGTTACCCATATTTCCTGAGCCAGAGGCTCATGTATGAAACGCAAGACAACAACCCACCAATCCCACCCCAGGGGAGGACATCCATCACACAGTAATCTCGTGCGTGGGAAATTAACGTCTCCTACCCCTAACCCTGCAGGAGACGGGACCTCCATTTATTCGTCCCTATCCGAGAAGACTAGAATATCTAAACCATTTCTTGATGTTATAGAAAGGCAGCATATTCTTCTCAAATTATTTTAAGACTTTGAGTGTTGGTCCGGCCGGGGCTCGAACCCTCGACCTCCCGCACATCACTCCAGCGCTCTATCCATTGAGCTAACCGGGAGGCGGTTAATGCTGCTGGTTGTGGGCACTACGACTACGTTTGTCGAGAAAATTATCTCTCGGAGCCAGAAGAAAAGATAGGCGAAGAAATAAAGAAGAAAGAAAAACGAACTAAGGTGTTTTGCTCCTGTGGAGTCGGCAGGAAAGGTCAAGGGTCAGTACCCCCTCACATTACCCTATGTGTTAATTATTATTTATTTCAGAACCCGGTATCTGAGAGAATACCTGAACTTTCGGACCTCAAGCACGGCCTAGCGACAATTTGAAGATTCCATGGCCCGGTAAATATTGTGTTCGAGTAACAATGTGTTCAAAAAGTGTGGTTTAATAAAAAATTTTGAGTTAAATCGCTGGTTTTTATAATTTTCAAGAAAAAGCTACGCAATTTTCTGGACTTGAAGTCCAGTAAACAACGATCTTAGCATGATGAATTTTACCGCGTGGGCTTTGTACACGCTAGAAATTCGTTCGTTTTTCGCTTATAACAGCAAATCAAGAGCTGTTTTGAATAAAACTGTCGTCCCGAAATATTTCTTGTGATTCTTGGTCATTTTCGTCTTGCTTCCTACTGATTCCATGAAACTTGAGATCTCTCCGCTCACGGACAAATTTGCATACTCCTTTTGAAGTATGATCCGAATGCCTATTTGCCCAAGATACGAAAATATTTAGCGATTTTTATCTTTCATCTTCATTTTTGAGTAAAAACTCAATAAGTACCTATCGCTAAACTTCCCTTCTTTGTTTTTTTTTTTTCGGACACAATAATCATTTTCCTGCATAGATACACATTCAAGAATAGAAGCATTGACGCCATAAATAAAATATGCGCTGCAAGAGACAAAAGTCAGTATTCGAAGATTGGGCAAAATTTAATTCACGGATGATAAACGTATAGTTTTAAACTCTTTTAAGATTATCATTGGCTTCTTTTTCACCCCACCACCACTTTTGGCAACAAAGGTCGCCATTCCGGTTGTTTATTACTCGCCAAAAACTATCAAATGCACTCAAAAGCCCAAATTCCAAAAAAGTTTACAAGAATCGAGCGAGCGAATGAGTGCCATTCTTCACATCATATCTACAACTCGCTCTTGCGCATGCGCGCAATTAACGAGTTAAAAACGGAGACACAAACCAACTATAATTGGCCAACGAAATAGAGAGAGAAATAACGTACTAACCGATTGCCACAAGTTAACTAAATCACGTCAGAAGAGATAGATATCAACTCTACCTGAAATTAGTTCGGTCAGCCACGTCTTCCCTTCCAAGACTTGCCTCGATTAACCTTATTGTCGTGCAGGCTTTTGCAACATCATCCTAATTAAGACGCAAAACGTAAAACAACATAAACCTTGAAATTTCTCCTAATAATTGTTCATTGACACTGTTTCTAAATGCTTCAGCTGCACTGATAACAGTTCACTTTAATTGATGAAAAGTCTCGGCATAAGATTGCGCAGTCTTTTTACAAAACAACCATTGGACTCCAAGGTTCAGCACTACCAAAATACGTCTGGAGACCAAAGTAAAGTAACCAAGGTTGCCAGTCAGAACAAAGGAAAATATCAAGGCGATTCTTTGGTACTGCACTGTGCATCCTGTACTGCGTAAGACAATCACATAATCAGGCGAATAATCGGGCGCATTCCGAGAACACCGTTGGTTTTTCAATCAATGGACCAAGCAAAGAGGTGCAATGGTCTTTGGCTCTTAAACAAGCGCAGTGACTCACATTTTTAAAGCATAAATTTGATACACTAATAATCCCCTTTAGATTGGAGAAATTAAAAAAAAATCATCGAAGGGAAAAATGATACAGCCAAAAGCGTTCACGAAACCTGTTACTTGATGATACAAATTATATCCGGCTTAAAAGCAACGAGTCGAGAAACATTTTGGGTCAATGTAGTTTAAAATTTCATAATTTTTCCGCATGTCATATATCAAATTGTTCCCTACGGTAGACACTTTCTACTCCATCGGGTTTTTTAATTGTTACTTTAAAAACTCTTGCTTCCAGCTACAGCAAAATGTACCGTAAACCGATAAAACTAAGCGCGTAATAAGTGCCAGTACAGGCCTTAATGAGGTAAGTTTGGCCAGTCATGTCTTAAACAAGCAATCTTTAAACAAAATTGTTCGATAACTTTTTTTCTCAGTAATCACCTTGAGAACTCTAATAAAACAAGCGGCCACCTTTTCCTAATAAAAGCGAGAGCTTCCAAGTCGTGATTGCTATTAGTTTTTCATCTTTTTACTGAGATGTTGGGTCAGTGAGTAATAAACACTCTCATCTCAGATTTTCATTTAAACTCAACTGAAAATTTCTCGAAATGTCTACTCACATCTGTTTCAGGATAGTATCGTTTGAATATCTCCACAGGGTCTCCTTCAATCAAGCCACCAAAGTTCCTCTTGATAGCATGTTCTAGTTCGGACCAACAAGGTCTATGTTCAGATTTCGCAGCGATCGAGTACACCATCTTGATTAGGCTTACATAAACAGGCAAAAGAAAGCAAATCACTTCGAGAAGCTATAGAATACATCCAGACTTACAAGAAGCAAGATGAAGAAAACATTCTTAAATATCAAACCTATAGAAGTCACGGAGACCGAAAAATTCTTCTTTGCCCCATTTCTTTAAGGTTGCAAAATGCTTCTGTTTCTTGTAAAGTTCTGCATATCCATCAGCCAGTGGAGATATGAGTGGTTGAATAAGATTTTTCACCCCTACATCCGTAGAACAGATTCCCCTTCAAAAGCAAAATTCAAAGGCGTGAGCTAAAGCAATAACCCTCCAAAAAAGACTCTTAAGTATGAGATAATAAGTAGTAATGGAAAATATATGATAAGTAACCTATGTATACGAAACCGAACGTTCGAAAATGGTGAGAAGAATAGACAGTGCTTCATCAAAGAAGTGATCTAAACCAGCACATTTCATGACCCGAATTAACTCGAACACGCCCGTATTATATGTTTAAGCTCACATTGCACTGTCTACAAGTTCATCTTTTTCGGGCACCCCACGCGACAGCATAATTCCACGGTTCATTTTGGCAGGATCCAGGGCCCAATTTGAGATTCCAACAAAAGCTACACGCTGTGGTTTCTCGTCAGTCTCAATAACGTCATCAGCAGAGGTGACACCTTCCTCGAGCAATGGATGTAAGGTTTTTAGGGGCATGAGAGGAGAATCCTCAGCAAGGCCAACCTCATCAAGGACTACAACTGAAACAAACTTGTCTAGATTTTTTCCTTCCTGTAACTTGCTACACTGCTTGAAAGTCGCCATGATACCCTCAGGGGTTGAAAGAGGACTGCACTGATATGATGCCATATGAACCTAATGAAATAAATAAATATAAATGGTCATTTCGGATCCGCCGTTGAAAACCGCATCAGTGAAAATGCTTCAGGAAATGTTCATTTTCATAACATGGAAAAGATTATTACACTTACAGTTATAATAATGGATAATTTCACCTTCTACTGCGAGTCAGTTTTATCTAAGCAAGAGTGCATCTCGTTTAATTTTCTACAGAGAGCGCATTTCGAATGAGTGTGGGAAACTCGAAGAAACGAAACTGACTGATTTAAAAGGTGGCATGATCAGTTAAAAAGATGGGTAAAACTTACACAATTCCTAGATATCTTAATTAAGTTGGGCCTAAAAGCGGAACTCTTTAAGTGTTTCCGTAACACGTCGGCATATTTAACCCCATTCAATTACACAGGACGTATACACACTTGATATTGATAATTATTGGGCCATATTAATTCCCAAAATAAAGACATACAACCTTCCCCACAAGGATTTCCCAGTGAAGCCCAAAGTTCACTTTAAACATTATTCCTTAGATGTAAACATATGAGAGATTCCAGTGTCTTTAAGCCAAACTCACTTAAGTTTAATTCCCCCTCCATGCTCCACAAAGGCCCCTTCAGGGCAGTGTCACCGCGGACTTCCACCCCAGAAGATATGGACCCCCTCTCCAAATCCACTCACGGGCATTTTAGCGCATTAGATCATATCCACCTGTATTTTGCACTCTATAAGTCATAAATTATTACTATTATAATTATTAAGGGGTATAGACCCCCCTTCGCAGATGTTAACCCACTGCCAAACTATCCTTTTATCGCTTGAATCACATAACCCTGAACCTAACCCTAAAACCCTAACCCTAAAACCCTAACCCCCCTAAACCCTAACCCCAACCCTAAACCCTCACCCAAAACCCTAACCCTAGACCTTACCACTTACTGCTTTCGCTCGGGAACGTAAAGGATGTTTTCACTCAGTTTTGTTGGGGATCCAAATCTGCGAGCAGATTTGGACCGCGGGGGTCCATATCCACTGGCAGATTTGGACCGGGGGGGTACAAATCCGCTGGGACACAGGCTTCTAAAGTTTATGGTACCGACGCACTTTCCCACTAACGTACGGTAGTATCAGGACCAAACTTCCTTGGCCTTTTGGTGTACCAAATTCTCTCAAGCGTGGTTCTAAGCTGCGGCCTTGGTCATTTCTTTCCAACTCCATTGAAAATTGCTCCACACAGCATAACCAAAGTAAAGTCTTTTTAACATGGCCAAAAGAACCCCCTTTTACTTGAACTCCTTTTCTGTACTTTTATGGTAGCAAATATTTTATAGTCTTATTACCTGCTTGAAGGTCTTGAATAGTGGCGATCTTGCAGCATCGCCTTGCATGTTATCAGCGACAACCGTCTTGGCCAACGATTTTGAGCTGCCCGGTTTCCCAACCACAAATAGTGGGATCCTGAGCTCAATGCACACCACCATCATAAACACATTCTCGCTCAAGGCTGTGTTGCGAGCTATGTTGGGGCCAAGTTCCAAATCGTTTAGCACAGCTTTTTGACAACTAACAGAGTAAAAATGGACAGTGTTAGATAAGTAGTGTTAACTTCCTATTAGTTCCAACCTAATACAGAAAAAGCAGGGTCGGAAATGAAAACAGTGGAAAATCAAGCCTTAACTTTTATTGTTCAAACCTACATCGACCGCTGATTGACCTAACATATATTGACACTATCGCACTGTATTATTTTAAGGAAGGAAAAAGTCTAATTATAAGTTACTTTACCAAGAAATAGTACCCAAGAATAACGTCAGTGATTATTTGTTTGTTTGTTTGTTTGTTGTTGTTTTTTATTATTATTATTAAGCGTTCGAACCTTGAAATTTCACGTAGGATTCGCTCCTGACCACCTGGAAGAATACATGGCGCCTTGAAGCTCTTTGCCACTGCTATTCGATATCCTTCCCGCCGCTTCTGTAGCTTAGCGTGATAGCAGACACCAATGGCGAGTACCAGGGCACGCGTTAGAGGATTTAAAGCCTCCTGTGGAATCAACAATACATGGCACTTAACAGAATTGTAGTTTCCCTAAACAATAAATCTCTCAAACATAACTGACCTTCCTGTCCACAAAACAGCAGAGAAGTGTTTTTGGACTTGGAGTAGAGACGTAAAAGAGCTAAAAAATTTCTTTTTTTGTCCCAGGCCGATACTGGTGAGTAGCAACCCGAGAAGGCTCGAATCAAGCAGAAGGATAAACAGCCGTCCGTGACTGCTTATTGTACGTGGGGTGTGCGTGAAAGAAACTAATTGGTAAATGAATGAGTATGTGAATAAATAAGAGGCGTACTTACATCATCGTCATCCAAGCCCTCCTTCATTCGTCGCTTAGCTAACACCATGTCCATCAGTTTACCGAGCGTATCCATGTGTTCATAAAACCAGACCATCACTTGCATGGCTCTCTCAACATCACGAAGACTAACAAAGCTACACTCATCCTTAAATGGAAAGGAGAAAGTAATTACCTCTTTCAGTTAACAGCGCCAGACACGAATTTAAAACTTATTTCTTGAAATAGAGGAAAGATTCGGCAAGAAACTTTTCACCAACCGATTGAGCTCTCATATACTTCTGCGAAGCTGCCAGAACTTCTGCAACTGCCTGTACTGTAAATGAGTCTCCTGGTAATTGCTTTTCACGAATAATCTATCCAAAGGACGGAAGAGAAAAAATTGCACAATTAAACAATAGATATCAGAAAAGAAAACAATAAATGATACCTTTTTGTATTCTTAAAAGTTTCCTGCTAGATAAACATCATTCTAACCGAGGCCAACTTTCGCACCACATAAACCTGTAGACCACCGCATAGAGAAGACTAATTCGTATGCTGGTCTATGCATGTCCCTCGCTTTAAAGAGGAAGAAACAAAATTAAAAATTTGAGCTCTCAATGCCATTGTTTTCCTCCTATTTGAAGGTCGGCAAGAGATCGAGAGCCATACTTACGTAACGGTTGACGATTTGATTGGTGTACAGTCTCTCAACATCGGGTTTCAATTGGCCAAAATCCCATATCAAAGGGCGCATGCTTCCTGGGAGGGCGTGTACACGGTACACAAGATGACGCAATGGAATATGACCTGCGGGAGAACCATGCTTAAAAGACAATTCTAAGCGATGCATAATTTTGTTCATGTTCAGTTAGAATCTCCCTTTCAAATAAGATTTGCCACGAGAAGACTTAAGCATCCGTTCTTGGCTGAATTGGGGGCACTCCTGCGAAAGGTAAATTTCTGACATGCGTTAACAAAGTAAGGGAACAAAACACGGTATTTTACGCCTGTCCTTCTCAAGAAAGAACGAAGAGGTTTCCAAATGCCTTCCCAGTAACTCGGTCAGTACGGGAAGGCCTCAGTCTGAGATTTCCTTTAACTTATAAAGAAGAAATTTCAAAGACAGGCTCATACCACCAACACCACAGTAGGCCATTTTCAGGGCTTCAAAATGGTGACTAAACAAACGCGCTCTTACATATATTTACTGCATTGAAATCCTAAGACACAGATCGATTTTCGTCATAACAGATAGAAAATGCATGGTGGAGAAATTTAAGACTGATGTTTTTCTGAAAGAGGAGATGTAAAATAATTATCCATACCAAGCCGATCTTCTGATTCATGTGCATTCACGTGATATCCAAGCCCCTCTGACTCAAGTTTGCGAATCATGTCATCCGTGTGTCTTAAAATATGTAAACAAAAACACTTCGTCATTACAATTCATTTCTAAGGCCAAGTGTACCAATTCAGCTAAGCTCTGCAAACAGAAATTGACACAGGAGCAACAAAGATGGTCAAGAATGTGAGAATTCCCACCAAAACTTTATTCTTTAAGGCACAATGATCAGCTTTCAAAACGAAATTCAACGAGGTTCACCGACTTGGGTGCTAAATTCTAGGAAAGCACGAAAGATAGATATAGTCCAAGCCTTTAAGTGGAGAAAATCTACCATTCCAATCAAAGTTTAAGTCTAATTTAACTGTGTAAGTCTAAGAGCAGATACGACATTTTTTACCTTTTGTAAGGATTACAGGCAGCAATAAACTGCAGCCTTTGTAAGCCTTGCCCAATGGGCCGTCCATTGATTCTTCGGTCCACCATAACCTCTTTAATCATAGTTAGTGCTTCAGTAGTGTTGGCTTCATCAAAGAAAAGAACCGTGTCAATATTCTTGTCTTGATTCGCGCGAGCCATATCTTCCGCTTGGCGAACTTTAAGCTCAATGTCTTCGTACGTTGTACCACCATGAACCTTTTGGTGTAAGGTAATATTTGATTGATATAGGGTAAGCTTCTGTGAATATTGTTTAATTTGGAAAGAGTGACATATCAGAGGTTATTCAATCAAATCCAGCGAATAACAACGACGTAATCCCTATCATCCCCTATATCACCAACACCCGCACAATCTCTGTCACCACATTACCACTGCCATTACTATCATCTTTTCCAGTTATTCAATCTCTGCCACTATCAGTCGCAGGAATAACATCCTTGTTTTGTCTCGAACTCCAGCAACGCCACTTGCACCACCATCACTAAAACTGACAACCGTATTATGTCCCTGACCATAACACTAATTGGTTACCACCTCCTCGACCGTCATCCACACCTCACCCTCACTAAACCCAGCAACACCATCACCAACGCCATCAATATTACCACCGTTGGCAGCACTAACACCACCATTGTTTAAAAAAAAGCGTCCTCGCCTTTATAACTACTATAGCAAATACCTCCACCAACATTGGCATTAACATAATTATCATCAGCACCTTATAAATTTGATCATCGTAATCATCATCACAAAAAAGATGATGCCAGTACATCAACTGATAACAGATAACTGATTTTACTACATGAAGTCACCTTAATTAGAAGCATGTTTCGGGGTCCTTTAGGACCGGCTTGCAACGCGCACAAGTATCGTATGAGGCGTGTCTTACCACAGCCTGTCTCACCCATCACGATCACGGGAATGTTGCATCTGTTCGGAGTTAAAGTAATAACTTTTTTATTTTCTATTATTTCACCATAAAGACAAATGCTTATCTGACCCTAATGAAAATTAGACAATAACGAACAGTGAACTTGAAAAGATGACTTGCAGGGACATTGTCTGACATCAATACTTACCTGAATCTCATGTGAATGGCCAGAATCTTCTTAACATTGTCTGTAGTAAGTTCATAGGTATTGTCTGGATCGTGCAACCAGTTAACACCCATCACAGAACATAACTGATTTATCTTGTCCCGTCTAAAATTGAAAAATGTAAAAATAGGCTTTACGATTGAACAAATAATCTTGCAAACCATTCCTTTCGTTGTTGATCCCTCGACATCTTTTAGTGGCCTTTATCTTTGAAAACGAAATAATAAACCGACCAGAGTGCAAAAAGTAATAATTAATAATCAGTTAAACCTGCTACCTACACAAGGTCACCATACAAATCTGATGCACTAATGTGCGGGTCTCAAAGGGGTTAACCGTCAACCGTCATATGGCCAAAATATTAACCGTCAACCATCAAAAACGAAATATTTTTACCATCAACCGTCCAAAAGGAAAGCCGTCAAATGTCCCAGATACCCGTAATTAAGAACTAAACGATTGCCTTAATTGGGGTCAAGTTCTGTTGTTAATAA
This sequence comes from Stylophora pistillata, assembly GCF_964205215.1. Classification (NCBI taxonomy): domain Eukaryota; kingdom Metazoa; phylum Cnidaria; class Anthozoa; order Scleractinia; family Pocilloporidae; genus Stylophora; species Stylophora pistillata. The sequence goes on from NC_142529.1 coordinate 19,776,133, forward strand.
ATAAAAGTTTTGGTATATCACAAAAATACATTTACGTAAGTCTTAAAACTTGTAGTCGCGAGTAAAACTGGTTGGCGACAGAATTGACTTCCTGTGTAGAAACACTTCCGGTGTCGCAAAACGTTAGTCATTTACTAATAAAAGGTGTTATAAATTAACAGTTCCTCACAAACGCGTCATTATAAAAAGTTACAGCCAAATTCGCTTGTTTCGTTCGTTTTATTAACCACATTCCAAAAAATTAACCGTCAACCATCAAGTGTCCTAAAATTTACCCGTCAACCGTCAAAACGGCTTATTTTTAATCGTCAACCGTCAATGTGAGCCCCCCGTTGAGACCCTCTAATATAGCATATTGGTCGGGTTGTTGTATCTATTCAAAAAGACTCGGCGTTAACAGACGTTGACAACGTTGAAAGGGTGTAGGTAGCAATAACGAAGTAGCTTCTCCTCATATAGGATATGCTAGATTCCCTTCATCCACAAAATTGTCAATCTTACAATGACGTTAGCAATGAGTTATTCCAAAGGTAAAGAGTACGAAATACTGAGTCGTACAAGGAACGATATCTTCAACTTAAGCCACTTGCTTAGAAAGTTAAGACACTGACAGTGAACCCTAGCGGCTTTCAAATGATGCGAAATGTTTACTCTTGAATGACGAAAAGTAATTACGGTAGCTCAACTTGAATAACAGCGTGTTGGAACTTACTTCCTCGACGTCTCTATGTTTGT
>NC_142529.1:19781867-19791867 GCF_964205215.1 Stylophora pistillata
TCATCAATCCATTTCGCTCGGTACCAGAGCCCGGACATGGTTTTGTGTAAAAGTTTTGATTTGAACGGTTAAAAAAGATATCTTTCGCTTCTTTTTGGCCAAAGCAAACTATCTCATGACAGTCAGCATATTCAAAACTACAGGTTGGAGCGAAAATCTCAGATACGAAAATTTCGTTTCAGTAGCACTTTAAGGTAAACACGGAGCGTGTCAACAGGGCAGGGTCTCTCGTTGTAAGGAAAGGACGCAAAAAATGCTTGAGGTAACTGATCTGTTGAACCTCGCTTCCTCGGAAGTGTGAGTGTGAAGGAAACTCCCTAGGGGGCTACACGGCAGTAACGGAGGTCCAATTTAGCAATTTAGGGACGAAGCTCGCTCTGGACACGTAAGGGAAAAAAGTATTGCCAGCTTGATAGAGATGAGCTTTAAGGGCAAAAGTTTAGTTTTCCCAAGAGAATCCAAGTACTTAGTTACAAGTTGCACATCCCATGTGTGTTTGTATCTGGGTTGTGGAGGACGCATGTTTTGCATTCCTTTTAAGAGTGAACAACAAGGGGATGTTGGCCCACGGGGTAGCCGTCAATTTTTGGGTGACAAGAGAAGATAGCTGAACGTACTACATTGACTGACTTATACGCAGCCACGCTTTTAAAGCGATCAGTCAAAAGAGAAGGACATCATTTAGTGTTGCTGAAACTGGATTAACTTTCTGTTTACCACACCAGCTGTTCCATTGCCCCTAGGCAGACTGGTCTGTCTTATGTGTGGAGGTACGAGTTGCTGAGAGGAGTATTTCGGTAATGTCCACTGAAAAACCCTCTGTTTGAATTTGTTCCCTGATACGTGAAAGACGGCCAGATGGAGCCTGGGATACATCGGATGGATTCTGAAGGGGGATGCAGGGTCCCTCAGCAAGTATTTGGAGTTCGGGATCATGATTGGTTTTTTGGTGAGGAGGTTCAGAAGAACTGGCCACCAAGGTTGCGCCTGCTAGGCTGGAGCTACCAGGACCAGATCCGCCTTGTCCTGCGAGACCTTTTTCAGGACTGGTGCTATCAGGCCGAATGGTGGAAAGACGTAACCTTTCAAAGGGGTCCAGTCTAGGGTCATTGCATCCGTGTAAGAAGCCCCTGGGTCTGGTTTCCAACTGGCGTATGTTGGGAGAAGAGCTGTAAGGTGAGAGGCAAAGAGGTCTACATTGCACCTTGTTATAAAGGGTTGGATTACTTGTGGGTCTATTTGCCATTCGCTGGAGTCGTAAAACTCCCTGGACACTCTGTCTGCTACACTGTTGAGCTTGCCTGGTAAGTGTTGAGCAGTGATCAGGATTGACTTCTGAAGACACCACTGCCAAAGTTTCAGAGTTAAGCTGACAAGTTGTGGGGAACGTGTTCCCCCTTTGTTGTTTACGTGGGCTACAGCTGTAGTGTTGTCCATGCGGAGACATGCCACAATGTTGGTCCTGTCCTTGAGGAAGGTTTTGACGGCAAGATAGGCCGCTTTCAGTTGGAGGACGTTTATGTGTTATTTAGCTTCCAGAGGCAACCAACGGCCGTTTGCGGTTAAGTTCCCACACCAAGCACTCCAGCCCGTTTTGGAGGCGTCTGATGTTATGTAGAGGTCTGGGGGAGGAGGATTGATCGCACTGCCGTTTACGGTTAGAACATAGTGGTGCAACCACTGTAGTTCTGCTTGAGCGTTCCTGTTCAAGGACATTAGTGTCTCGTAATTGTCTTGAGACACCTGTAGGGACTTTATGAGCTGTATTTGTAGATATCTTTAATGGAGGGGGGCTTACCAAATTGCAGGGCGAGCAGCCTCCAATGTCCCTATCTGGCTTGCTGCTTCGCGAGCAGAAGGGGTTGGGTCGAGGAGAAGGTCACGGTTCACATTTGTTTTGTATATTCAGGATCTTTCCCTCTGGAAGGCTGAGTGACATTGTCTGTGAGTCTATAGAAAGGCCCAGAAATTTTAATGACAGGGCGGGCTCCAGGATGGACTTCTCCCAATTTATGGTGAAGCCCAGCTGCTGCAGAAGGGTCAGTGTTTGCCAGGTGTTTGCTGTTGACTCTTCTAAGGAGGAGCCTAGGATTAGGAAGTCGTCTAAGTAGACGATTATTCAAATACCTCTTTTCCGTAGATAAGCAGCTATGGGTTTTATTAGCTTTGTAAACACTCTGGGGGCTGTATTTAGCCCAAATGGCAGACCTAGAAAGGCAAATGTTTTGTTTCTCCACTGGAAGCAAAGGTACCTTTGTGAGAATTTGTGTACGTGGACGGAGAGATATGCATCCTTTAAGTCTATGCATGTCATAAAGTCTCCTTTTTTAAGAGATTTTTGAGACAGGAGATATTTTCCATTCGAAAATGAAAGTGCTCCACAAACTTGTTGAGACGACTCCAAGGTCGATTACAGGGCGAAATGTTCCCTCTTTTTTTGGAACCAGAAAGATTCTGCTGTAGAAATTCTCTGTGGAGAATGGGATCTCTTTTGCTGCCCCCATTGAGAGGAGTTTGTTCACCTCTGCATCTAGAAGGGGAGCCGTCGAATCTGAACATGTTGTAACTGGAACGTGTAACTGAACAGGAACAGAGTGAAAGGGGATTTGATATGCCAACACAACTTTTAAGATTTCTGGATCTGAGGTGATTTCCTTCCACTGATCTAGGAAGTTGTTGAGTCTTGGTTTGAAGACCCCTTGTTGGGGCGAAAGGACCGATAGTTTTTGGTCGGTTTGCTTGGTACTTAGAGAAAGTGCCCGGGGTTCCAAGGCGTTGGCTGTCCTTTGTGTTCCCAGATTTTTGGAAGGTTTGTTTGGGCTTTTGGGCATGCGATAAGTTCTTGGCTAGGCCACGAGAGTGTTCTGCTTGTTTTGAAGCAACCGCAGGGAAATCCTCTCCAAACAGAAAAGTTTGGCATTAGAGAGTGGCTGATCAGCCAGACTTATTTTATCTCTATTGATATTTGCAAGAACTTTCTTTCTACGTAATATTGACATTTGATGGTTTGCTGAACCAAGGAGACACAATGTTTGCTCAACTATGCTTTTAATGTCCTCTATGGGAACCTGGGTTCTAGAGGTAAGAGCATCATGAAGAGAGCAGGGCAGCCCTGTTGTGTTAAGGTAGGTCCTTTGGACCGTAGCCATCTCCTTATCGCGATCCTGTACGTACCTCTTTGTTTGCGGAGGGCTTATTTGACTTGCGACCGAAGGGTCCAGGGAAGGCGTAAATAAACAGTCGACAGCTGGAATATTATAATTGTCGAGAATTTCACGTACCTGGTCATAGGTGAGTTTCCAACGAAACTGCTTCTCTAAGAAGGAGGAGAAATCCTTCTGAGGGGTCCATGAATAGAGGGCTGAGTCAGGGTCATATAATGACTGAAGAGCTGTCAGGGGCCATTTCCTTCGGAGGAGTTTTCTCCACTGTATGGGACACATAAGTCTCGTTTGATGGCCTAGTGGCCTCGTGTGATGGCTTACTAGCCTTGTGTTTTGCTTTAACAGCCTGTTGCTGCGGCTCAGTAGCCTGAGAGGGGTCATAATCTAACTCGTTGTCTGAGAGCGCCATGAGAGAAATCGCGGCGTCGCAGGTGAGGAGCGATGGCGCGAAACCTGAAGGTTGTTGTTGTAGAGTTTCCATTGAGGATACCCGATCGTTCGTCTTCGCCATGTCAGACTGAATTTGCTGAAAGGTCTGCAGGATAGAATCAAGCGTATTTTCGCCCGTTGCGGGCGGATTCTCGGGAGTTTTGGGCCTTTTAGCCTCACTCCGAGCCGGCGATCGGCGGTCGTAATAGCGGCCGTGTGGCGAAAGAGAACGATGAGATCGTTTTCTACGTGACATCGTATTCTACGATTAATAAAGCCACGTTAATTTGAAGAAAATATCTTCAAAACCTTTCCTCGTTACCGAGGAGGTGTAGAGAGAGCTGAAAGGGGAAAATAAAGCGGAAAAGTTTACGCTAAAAGGTCACTTACCTGTGTGGATCGAAGCACAGCAGTAAAAGATGCAAAGGTTCATGGGACCATGTTCTTGTACAGGGGCACTATGGGATTGCGTCACCTTTTGACCTGTCCCCTAGTGGGGACAGGCTTTAATATGCGTTAAAATGTGGTTCGAAGCACAAATAAGCGGAATTATACCTATGTTTTCTCATATATTTCGGACGGAGTTTGTGTGATATAATTGGAAAACGTATGCGTCAGACTCGTAATATGACTATGTAACAAGACATTTTACACGTCATGCTTGTGTAAGTGAACAGAACGTGTCATGTGCGGGCGCTGTTGTCACGCCTTTTGCCGAGTTAAATGTTGTCTAGTTTCTTTCTCAAACTTTGTCAGAGTTGTGATTAATTGGGAACAGGACTTCGTGTTGTCCAGTCGGTCGGTAATCATACGAGTGATTAACAAACCATAATCACTCGTATGACTACAGACCGAATTCTCGATTTGAGCACTAAGAAGAATAGGTGCACGTCATGCTTGTAATTCGACTGTGTACTAGGACGCGTCATGTGCGCACGCTTTTGTCAGGCATTTCGCCGAGGTAAGTGTTGTTCTTTTGTGAAAAATTCTAACCGACGCATAGTTTCTTTCTCGAATTTTGTGATAGTTTTGATAAATCTCGATTTAATCGTAATCAATCGTAGCACTCGTAATCACTCGCATGACTACAGGACCGTTAGGATTCCAGTCAGTCCTGACGCCATTATTAATAAGCCCCCCTCGGGGGATAAAATTAGAGCGTTATCGGAATAGTGAAGAAATGTATTTCCTTGACTACAGCCCTCAAGCGAAAAAGTAGTGTCCTTCATTATAGATGAACATAGTTTGCCGATATCGAGAAATAACTCTCAAGTTGTTCTGCCACCACGAAGCTACTCAAATGTAAATAAACAAAAGTAAAATATGAGGACAATTTTAAAATCTTTGTCGTCCAAAAAGTGGAACACGCGCGAACTCGTAATGCCATACTCGTCCTGGATGCAAAAACCTAACTGGTTACAGTAATCTTTGAATAACTCACTTACCCTTGACATTTGTATCATAAAGCGCACAACGAACGACCAGAAACCTTCAAGATTCAGCACATTAGGTCCCGCTAGGATAGTCCTCATCAGCTTCATGTCACAGTACAAACTCTTTTCCCAATCCTTCAGCTGCGAGTTCAAAAAACTCACGAAATGACGAATCTCCGACCAAGAAGGATCGGGAATACCACAGTTACTGCAAAAATATTTTAGTATTCAGTGGCCATGCCAATAACAATCAGTCTTCATCTTTGAAACAGTATTCCCTAGTAGTTATCTTAACATCTTAACTAATTGAAATAGTGGAGCTGGAACTGTAAAGTTCGCAACCAGTTGACACGGTGCTTAATCGAGTAGATAGTTCTCTGAAGAAAAGACATTTTTACTACACAACAATGTTAAGTCAATCTCTTAATACAACACTAAATCAAAAGTATAACTATGTAAATTAGAAAAGAAAAAGTCATTACGTTGTGAAAATCTACCTGCTACTTTTTACAAACCTGAGAAGGAGCGAAAGGCATGTCTTTCGATCATCATCAACATTTTCTGGCAGGAATGTGAAATTATCCAGACTTTTTCCTTTCGTCGACAGTTTAAAATAGTGATAGACCCTCTGAAACGGTGCGTTTTGAAATTCTTTGACATCAAACAAAGGATTGCAGTCCTTTAGATCTGTAACAGAATTGAATATCCTAAGGGATAATATCAAATACTGTGACTAATCATGATTAACGTAAATAAATCTTTTTTTACCACAATTAACAATTGGCAGTATTGTCGCGATCTGATAGGCCAATTTACCATTGTCGATAAGAGCACAGATAACTCTGCTCACGCGAACGTGTCAAGCAATGGTGACGCAATGAAAAAATCGTTCACTTGACGTCGATATTGTGGTAAAAAAAAACCACAGAGGTTCAGCGTACTCCATTGACAAGGTTTTGACTACCGCGACGACAAATGTCGCTGTCGATAAGAGTACAAACCATGCTGAACCACTGTTGATTTGTTAAATACCTTGAGTATCTGCTAAGCAGCGCAGAACAGTTCTTGGTGTATTACAGTGAACAGTGGGCAACAGATCATAGAAAGGCCGTTTTGATAAAGTGGATCTTCCAGATTGACTCTGAAAAAAGAGAATACAACCGATACTATCAATGGGCAAATCCAAGTACACTGGTTACAGTGTTGTCATTGCATAGTGCCTCTTGCGTGAGGCACTATGCAGCAAAATTTTTTGCTCGACTAAAATGGTGTAACGACCCCTTCTAGGGCTTTAACTAGCACGCCAACCATTTATAATTCACATCCACGACCTTCCATACCAGGTGGAAGCTCCACCAATTTGCTTGAGGTAATTTTGGGCCATTACTTTTGCTAGGTGAAAATTGGCGGCATACGATTTATTTACGTGATAAAGATTATTTTCGGTTAATTTTTCTGCCTGGAGACTTTTCTTAAGTAGTTATAAAACCACAGCTTTACTTGGTTTTTTCCCACCCCTTGTCTTTCATATTCCTCTTCCTTGGTGAGTCCGGTGGGTAGGGGAGCTGCTGTCGTAACCTCAATGACGTACAGGTCTGTGGTTCGTCTTCTCCATACTCTTCCCATCTTGTCACAAAGGTAGCCAAGGACCAGAAGGTTAAAAAGAAGTGTATCTAAACCACGTCTCATCTGAAAGGGAGACGAAGTAATTATCAGAGAGAGAATCAAACTGTAAGGCGTACATACTAAATGTAGATTTCTCAAACTCATTTATAATTCATAACGTCATCATCCAACCAAAACACGCCAATTTCGTAATATGCTTGTGGTTTGAAACCCCGGTGAAACCCTGGAATGATGCACTATCCATGAGTTTCATATAAAATAAAACTCTTGAATGTTATGTAGTGTCAAACTCTAGTGAACTTATTTCTTAATTTAAATAAAAACAACAAACTTGCCGACAAAATGTGAAAAATTCGTGAATATTTCCATTTTCTTCTATTCCTGAGGCGCGATTGAAGAAGCGGTTTCAAAAACTTGTGCATCGGGTTTCATCAGGGTTTCCAAACACTCGAAAACAATAAAAGCACGAGGCCGCAGGCCTCGTGCTTTCGCCAGTTTTCTCGTGCTTGGAAACCCTGATGAAACCCTCGCACTCATTTTTAAAATAGTATATCATCCCTGAGAACATGCAGCTGCTGACGAACACTTCTAAAGTATTTTCCACCTGTAATGCCTCACTCTCTCTCGATTTCGCCCAACACCCAGAGAATTTCAAAACCTTACTGAAGGTGATACGTCGACATGAAAAATCCGGGAGAGTGGTACATTGGCCTTTACTGCGTGCGGCAGAAGTGCATCCACAACCATTGATGAGTCTGTGGAGTTCCCATGGAGTGGTACAGTTACATGCAACAATGCGTTGCAATCTTGGCTGCGCAAATTTGTCACAACCATGTCATTGTTTACAAGGTATGGCAGCTGTTCTGTTAAGCGACGAACGAACAGAGTCTTTCCCATGCCTCCGCGATGAGACGAGACGACTCGGACACAGAGTCTAAAGAGAATATCCGCAAAACTGAACCAATCTCTATTAAAATATAATATCAATTTCGTACAAAACAGCTCTAGCACTACACTGGAACCTAACTTTTTAGGGGGAAAGAGTTTCATCTCAACTAATCAAATGCGTTCAAAGACTTTTTTATCATCTTCATCGAAGGTATACCTCCCTTCTGAAGTAGCTCACTATAGAGGTTGTATTCGAATAAAGGTTCTCCTGTCACAAAACTGTAAAAGAAAACTAACCTCTCTGGATCCAAAGATCCAGCTACAGTCCACGTAATCTTACTGCTTCCGATGAATCCGTGCTGAGGAGGTGGTGCTTTGAGCTGATGCTTAAGGTATTTTTTGAGGCCTTCAGGCGAAGGACAAGGTGGGGAAGCGACACGATACTGATCAAGAGCTGCCACTACGTTAGCACGATCTTCATTCTCGCTACTGCAGATGACCACCAGGCCATAATCTGAGAGTTAACGAAAGTGAATTATGTATCTTACAGTATCTAAATTCTAGAAAGAGGGTTTGTAGTTATCACAAGCTGAACTCACTTTCTCCAGGCTTGCCAGCAAGTCCCTGCGTCACCACCCTCAGCATGTCCATTGCTTGTTTGCTGACAGAGAAGTCCAATACATCTGCATGAACGAGGCAGTAGAATCGACCTTCCATGTCCCCAATGGCTCGTCTCCACAGCAGCTCGATCTACGTCAAAGGAAACCATAAAGATGAGAAAATACCTAGTACCACCTATACTTGAATACCACGAATTGTTTGGACTACACAAGGAGGATACCTGATTTGGGCTACTTCACACATGACCCTAAAGGGTTATGACTAATATGGGCTGATTAGCAAGTAACTCGTAGCATCCCATCCACGTCGAGGAAAATTCCTTCCTGACTCATTCGACTGAAGTCAGAATCTAGTGGTCGTGTCTTATGCAAGGGGCATTTCATCAAAAACGATATAAGCAAAAATTTTACAAAAGAATAATTGTTAAATATTCCAACAACTACCTCTTCTGTAGTGGTTTCAGGACTACAAAGGAGAACCTCTTCATGACTTGGTAACGGCTGTTGCTTGTCATGCATATACAGAGTGAGGACTGTCGCAAGAATTTCACCTACAAAAGCGTGGATTCAGTAACTGAAAGCACAAATCATACTGCTCTTAAACTTTCAAAAACAAACAAACCAAAAACAGCTCCCTGAAAGACTAGTCTAGGTTTTAAATCTTTACATAGTTTAATATCGTCAAAGAGTTCATACCACAAAAATCTAGATGAAAACAAGACTAAATTTATCTTAGCAATAACATTTCAAACCTATATGTATCAAATGCGCTCAAGGCTATTACGATACTTACCTTTTGGAACAAGCATGAGGTTGGGTCTTCCTCTTTTCAAGAATGCTGGAAATGTACGAGGTGTTGCCTGTTTCCCTATAAAGATATAAAATTCTACCTTTCTGTTTGTCCAGAGGAAATAAAAACGATACTTCAACCCTTATAATTCAGTTGCTAACTGAAGACTCGAAAAGCTAGCTATGAATGGCCTAAAGTGACTCAACCTAAAAAATGAAGATGCTGCTCATAACTGAATAGTGTGAGTTCCTTTAGTTACGGATAGGAGAGTGAGGTATTAACATTAAAAAACAAGAATTTACAGGTAGGCATTTAACCTTTTACTGAAAGCTCCGTGAGGAAGTTTCCCAGCTGCGTGAGTGTAAGATACTGACTGATCTCTGCCTCTTCGTCCTTACTCGTTTTCTGATCGGCAAGGTCTTTTTCAATGAGCTTCGGTGATATGTCGAGTAACAAGTCTGACCCGCTTTCGTTTACACTTTAGAAAGAGACAAATGATAACATTGCGTGGGGTTTGATAAAGTAGAAAAGGAACTATCAAAGTATTTCCACTATGTAAAAAGCCCATTAACAAATATTGCAATAATTCGTTAACATCAACTGGCTTGTTTGCTTTTTCTCTTCAGCGAACTTCACCGATGTGAGTGTAATTTACAATTCAGTTAAGATAATCCCTGGTAAATCGCAGTTGTTTTTTGTGCCTTATCAGTAATCGGCTACCTTAGATCCGCCGCTTGAAACTCGGGATCAACAGAATCGACTTCTTTTGAGAAGATTTCTCGTACAGTCACGGGGTTCTGCTTTGCATCCTCGTAAAGAGCCTCAATGATAGCCTCATCGGCTTCTTCTAAACACCAATACAGTAAGTCGTCCTCTTCAGCATCAACACCCAGACTCGCAAGAGCAGCTAATGCGATTTGTTCCGAAAAACCCTCATCGGCAGCAACGTTTAAGAAACTTTGAATCTTGGATGTTTTCTTTTGCTTTGGCTTTTTAACAAACGCAGCGTGGACTGGAGGCACACCGATTCCTGTCGAATAACTTGCCTTT
>NC_142529.1:19796867-19859367 GCF_964205215.1 Stylophora pistillata
ATATTTATCATACTGCTACTACTACGACCATTTATTTATTGCATGTGCAAGGCGCCTGTTTTTACCGCCATCTTGACGCGATTGTGCCGCATCGTTATGAGCAGTGCACCTATATGAGATGCGCGCTTCTGGTGGGTTGTCTCGCTTAATGGCGTTAGGAGCGCACTATATTAAATATGCACGTTTGTTGTACAAGCATCAATGAAATATCAAGTGAGCTTTCGCGTGAAAACATGTGATCTTCTTACGTGAAATAACAAGTTATCATTATGAGTAATAAGATCACCGATGCGACGCAACTTCAGAATGACAGACTTACCAAACAAAGTCTAAATTTTCTCAATTTGATGGGAGGCAAGTCTAAAAGGAGATTTATTGTGTTTCGAAAGAATGTTGACAAGCTTATTACTTCAGAAGAAAACGAAAACACGAAAACAAACGTATGACTTCAACATTGTTCTCTTTGCGAGGTTCGGAAAGAAGAGAGAGAATTCCCACCGGAGGAGTTGAATGTGAAGCTCATTCATTCATCATTGCAGCTACAACAGAGAAAGGTGAACAATATGAGACTCATACCCTCCCTAACGCTATTCCAATGATTTCATGGGACGGAGGGATTCCACTCGACCAATAGATTCCAATGGAATCCGCAGGTCAACATTTCTACCTTACCTAACGTTTGTCAAACTTCCGGTTCTCTGTCATGTCTAATCCTTCGGTAACCTTGCGTCCGGTAATGAGCTGTTAACACTAGAATTTTGCCTATTCAAACGGATTTCCAGGTTTAACGACTGTAATATACTTTTGTATGTTGGACATGTATGGTATTATTAGTTTTGTTGTCCTAGCATTGACTCTTAACAATTATCATATCTTACCCTCACAAACTGTTCCACGTCATCCTTCCCTTTTTCAGCCTTTCCTGCAATCAACATCAGTTTGCTCTGTAAATCCTTAAGTTCGTCAATAGAGTAAGTTTTCTTCTGGTCCTTCCTCTCACTTCCATCTCTCGAAGGAACCGTCAGTAGGATCACATCTTTCAACGACAACCGTTTTCCTTGTTCTGGTGACGGACCTCTCTTGAAGTCTAAGTGACCCACAACATATACACCGCTGGAGTTGATGGTCGTAGCCTGTACTAACGACGTCATAGCAACAGACCCATGAGACTCTTTGACCGTTTTTAACCAGTCCAGGTTTCTGCTTGTGTCATACTATGAAAAAAAAAAGGCATATTGTCTATCGAGTTACTTGTGAGATTGGTATCATTGAAGACATAAATTTTACCGCCCCTGCCTAAGCGAAGACGTAAAACATTAGATATTTGTTCAATCAAACCAAGATAATGTTCGTGCACGCGATCGGCAAACTAACTATATCCATCAAAAATTATGCCACCCAAATTTGATCTTAGCTATGTGATTGGCCCTGCTTTGCAGCCAGTTTTCGTGAGCAAGAAATTGGGGCAAGATCTTAAACCCATAGAAATTAAGCCGTCAATTGTTAGTAGGTAGTGTGTTGTTTATCGTTTTTCATGTGATCTATGTGATGCAGATTATGTCGGGTACACAGCCCGACATCTTCATCAACACATTGCTGAACAAAAAAATTCGGCGATCGGTCGACATTTCTTAGAAAGTCATGGAAACAACAACCCCTTCAAGAAAACCAATTCACAGTTTTAAGAAAGTGCCGGGACAAATTTGATTGTTTAGTATTTGAAATGCTCTTCATCAAGAAGCGTAAGCCTAATTCAAATACCCAGACGGACTCCATACGTGCGAAACTTTTTGTTTAATATTTTTAAACATCTTTTTCTCACGTTACAGCTTTTAATCAGCTATTGTTTTTTAAGTAATTACAGACTGGAACTCACAAACATATTTTGACGTTTAGCCAACGTCGAAACGTCGTCGTCTCTTAGCAATTTTTTTAATCTTAAAATGATTTTAAGAAATGTTTTATCGCAATTTTTTTATTTTTAAATGCTTTTTAAAATCACTTCTTGTAAATTTGATCAGTCTGAATAAGAATCGCTCCCATAAGTACACTTCACGCTATATATCATTTGAGAACTACACTGCTTTTCCCTCACAATATTTTTACCAGTTTTCGGGGCAACAACTGATCTGCCTCCACTGCTTTCCATACAGGATTACATGCCTTCATCAGTTGGTCAAAGCCCACTCTCTGTTCTTGGGTTTCAATCAGGTCAAAGATCAGCGGCGCAAAGCCTAAGCAGCTGGTATGCAGACTGGATATGCGGTCAGTTTCCATATCACTTTCACCAGCAGAGATCAAGGCCAAGTCCACAAGAACCTTTAGTTCTTGGGTTGCTGTAAACAAAAATACCCAGCTTCCATTATTTGCCAAAGATCCCACGTAACTTGGTTCAATTAATTTCAATCCTGACTCATCATTAATCTACAGGCAACACATCTAACAAGTACATATGGTTACCGGTCTACCAGATAGGTCGTTTCGCACCCAGTCAGTTGAGTCGTTTCATACCGAGCTCGGTCGTCTCGTACCCAAACTAATTAAGTATGTTTTCCGTGTTAACAACTGGAGAAAAAATATCACACTTACACGAATTGTTATTGTTAGAAAAGTCATCAGTATAAAAAAGACTTTTTTAATGAAAAATAGTACACTTACCTTGCGCTTGGCAATAATTAAGTTGTTTTTGTTAGAATTCCACAACTATACACAACAGAATTTTGTTTGTATCTTACTCGCTTGACTCTACTAACTTGTTGTAAGAAACGACTGACACTTGTTCACGCGCGTGGGGGTATTTCGGTTTGGGTACGAATCCACCAGCGAGTTTGGGTACGAATCGACTCAAACCATATATATTCTTGGTGAAGACTCTTCTATCTACTCTTGGACCAGAGCTGGAACTAGAATGTCGACCTCTTTTTCTGGTCGGAGGAGAAAAAATCGGTCCTTTATTTACAATACGGACGAACCAACTAGCATGAACAAATATACTGATCGATTGTTCTTACTTTTAATAGCAGCGCGCAGCCACTCTACAAGACGTTTGCTGTCAACCAAACTTCGGAAACACTTTTCTTTAGCGAAATCCACAGACTTCAGTGCCAGACCAGCCTCCATAAATCTTTCCCCTATGCTGTTTAAAGGCTTCTCTTTGAACTCTGCCGAATACTGTTGTAAATTGATGAAAGAGTTAAGCAGAAAAAGTTTCTTTAACATAAATTTTGACGACGTTGAAATCACGTCAACATGGTAAGTGGCAAAGCATGACAAATGGCAAGGAGTAAATTTAAAATAAATAGGGATACTACTGAAAATATAAAAAGGGGGGGAAAAAAGGAATTTTAATCAGAGAGAAAAATCATGAATTTTTCATTTTCAATTAGCTCAGACTTGAGACACTCGATACTTAAGTTACCTGATTGCGCAAATCTTGAATGACCGTAAAGTCCCCAGTAAAGCCCATAGCCTCCTTAAATTGCCAGATAGTCTCAGCTGCATCAAGGTACTGACAAAACTGTTGGTACCGCTGAATCTGAGCTTTTCGATCGTCAATTACTCCTCGCAATTCTTCGGATAATGTCGTAGTTTGGGTCTGGCTCAGTTGAAACATGCGGATTAACTCACACTCAAGTTTTTTCTCCTTGGACTTGAAACCTTTAAAAAGTTTCTCAACATCTCCTAGAGTCACAGTTCCATCCACAATGCCACTTAAATGTTTGCTCCACTCACTGAAAGCTGTTTTCCAAACATGTTCAACCACTTCAGAGACACTGAGATGAGGCATCTTGCTCTCGCCATTCTTTCTGATTCTTTGGGCTTTCTTACCATACTGTGTCCAAAGATCCTGAAAAATGGAACTTTCCTGGACTTTGTGAAGCGGCGTTAATACTTGTTTCATCGCTGGAGGTATTTCCAAGAACTTGAACTGAACTTCCTTGTCGTCGTTTCGTTCGCACAATTGACATAGTTGGTAACAAGAGACGTCTTTAATTGTTTTTGCCCTGATATTGTCAACATTTACTGAAAACAAACAAAAATACTTAGTTATATTCAGTGTCTACAATTTACCCATCCATGAGTGTACGCTGCTGACATGAGCAAATGTTTCCATGTAAGCAAATGTTTCGCAAGAAATTGTTTCATATGTTATAAAACAAATGGTAAACACCACAGTGTACATTACAGTGGAACCTCGAATTAACGAACAGTAGAGGACTGGGGAAGTAAGTTCGTTACATCGAAAACCTCGATTTAACGAATTTGCGGAAAAACAACCACAATATTCGTTATATCGAGGTATTTTTAATAATTGTTGTTGTTTGTGTGTGTGTGTGTGTGTGTGTGCGCGCGCGCTGTGACATTGGGCTTAATGTCTATTTGAAGCTACAGTACACTGTACAGATCTATAAATAGCTACAGCGCCGGAAACTGAACAGGACGACAAAATTTCAACAATTACAGTTGGCTTGTTAAATGTCAAAACGAAAAAGTTAATGAATAGCGCAACAGAAAAGAAAACTTAAACAAAAGAAACCACTTTACTTTACTACCAAAATTGCTATTTAAGACGCCCAATCAAAAATTCTGCTCATGAAATTGCTTAATTTTTTTCATTCTTTACTTTACAACTAAAATTGCCAATCAAGACGCTAAATGAAAAAATTTTTCTAATTCCCTTATATATTGTCTTTCGTCAAAATGCGTATTTCACGCAAGAGAAGGGGCGTGGTTATTTCCCATCTCTTGTGCCTGACTTGTCAAATGTCACAATGAACACGAACAGTATAAAAGAACAGAACACTACTGTACAGTACTGCACTGTACAGACTACTGTACTAAAGTTGTTAATCACGACGTTAATTAAAAAAATTATTCCAATGAGGATTTTGATTGTTGTTGGTCTGTTTCGCGGCATTTCTCGCTTTTATCACGTGTTCGTTACATCGAGGTATCTGTATACGTTTGGGCTTCTGGATTGTGTTTGTTAGAACGAGGATTTCGTTTTAACGAGGTTCGTCATATCGAGGTTCTGTTGCATACATTTTACTGTAACTTTAGCTGGGCTGAAAAGTATCGTTCGTTAAATAGTAGCGTGGACTTCGTTATATAGAGGTTCGTTAAATCGAGATTCTGTCGCATTCACTTTACTATAACTTTAGCCGGGTTGAAAACTATCGTTTGCTATACCGAGGACTTCGTTATATAGAGGTTCGTTTAATCGAGGTTCTGCTATTTTGAGTTATGAATGCACTTGGGAGGATACCCTTCTTTCGTGCTTCGCAACTTCCCGCGTGCATCCATAACTCTGTAACGCTATGCTGTTCACCTTCGTTAATCGACGGTCAAAGAAAAATCATACAAGCTGTATTGGTACTTTAAAGACTTCTTCCCATAAAATCTACAACCAGTATGAGTCAACTATCCTTAAATCACAAAAATTTGATTCATTTACAACATATGTAAGTTAGACTCGACAGGTCACTTAATGTGCCAGCAAATGACCTTCAAAAGTATGTTATTTCTAAGAGACTCACCTGGCTGAATCAAGTCACACATATAAAGAAATGACTGCACTTTCTCTTTAATAGCTTGGTACTCCTCTATTTCTTCGATTCGTTCGTCTAGACTTCTTTCTACTCCTCGCTTTGAGCCAGAATTAGCTTCTTCGTTGGTAATGAATGTTGTTTTAGAGAGCTCCAAAAACTTTTCCTTGTTTTTCCGTAAAAGCAATAAGATTTCAACAGTCACAGTGGCCTTTGATATGCTTTCTACTATTGCAGTCAGTACAGATTTAGCCTTTGTCAACGTTTCCTGGCCTTCCTCCGATAAAATGCTTCCTCTTCCTGACTCGTCACCTAAAATCAAAGCCATATCTAACACTATTTTTCTGCAGAGAAAAACTCCACCTCCAAAAGTTTTAAAACTGAAAGAACCAAAAATTCTGCCAAATAAATTAAATTGGGACCTTTCGGCACTTGCGAGAAAGATGTTGTTTCATACAAATTTTCTGTCATCACCAACACTTTACTAGTGCGGATGATTATTCGCGACTTGACAAATTTTGGCCCAGGCGTATGGCAACCCGGGCAGGTTTGAGATACTAAAATAGAAGGTCTGCGAAATCAATACATTCTTCCCGGGAAGATTAGTTTGTATATAGTGCAGAGAAAAAAGCCTTACCAAAGAAACGGAAATATTCAACGATTGGGTTCCAAGTGAGAAGAAATTCTACAATCGAAAGGTCCAGTCCAGACCTGTTGCGCCCTCGATGCGTCTTTGGCCAGGATTTCGCGAGTAACACCGACAAAAGTTCCCCGTACTTGGCTGCACGTGAATCACCTCGCAAAGAAGAGCCGCGTAAGGTCATAAAGGCATGGTGAGCATCTTTACCCTTCTTTGACTGAAATAAATTAAAAAATTGTTCAGTAATGATATAAACTCTCAGGTAGTTGGAAAGGAACACAACATTCGTAACTCAGTCAAAAATTTATCCTTTTCGGTAATCCGTAAAAGGATATGCGTATACTATACAACATGCAAGAGCACACGTTTCCCATCAAGGTCATTTTCCATTTATCTCAAGCCTTAACACAACGTTGAAATTCCGAGTCTTTACCTCAATTATCCTTTCCACAGCTTCGAATGCAAGTTTGCTAATGGATTCTCCGATGCCTCTGTCATAAACCTCCATGTTATGCTCGCAAAAAATTTCCACAAGATAGGTGTCCTTCACCTAGGAAAAAAAAACTACATCGAACCTAATCTTAAAAGTTCTTTTTTTATTGCCGACAAATGCCCTTTGATGACGGCGAAAATGTCATACTCCGATTGCCTATCGAAAGACCTGTTTGGGCACAAGTAATGTAACATTAAATGGAACCATTAGACTAAATTCTGTAACCTTTCATGTGCTCCAACAAGATCGTTCTTAGATTAAAAGGGATGGTAAGTTCTGAGCTCGGTAAGGAAATAGATACAGATGTTTTTCGTCTTGTCACAACTTGTCACAAGCGTGGGACAAAGAAAAATTCTGAGTCCCCATGAGGAATCGAGCTTCAGACCTTCGGATGCTCCTCCACTGAGCCACAGAGACTTGGTGAGCAAGGGTCATTACGAAGTCCATCTAGGACACACTGCTAGGATCGGCAATGTCGATAGCGTCATGCGGAATCCGAAGGTCTGACTTTCGATTCTTCATGGGGACTCGGAATTTTTCTTTGTCCCACGCTCGTGACAAGACGAAAACATCTTTCTCAAGATCCTTCATATTTCAAGTACTTTAGGATGGTATTTACGTCTTTGAACTTGTATACAGCAGGATACTTGATAGTTCTGTGCGTGATATTTTCTACATCCCCGGTAAAACCCGGCTTCCCTTCCCCGAATAGATAAAAAAAAAGCAACACGTTTACAAGAAAATTTGGATAAACTTGACAAACTTTAGAACTCGAACCCTCTTTCACATATGCTTCACTCACATATCGAATCGACTGAAATCTTCGATTATTCGCTCTCTTCCGAAAAAAAACATTTAATTACAAATGTGACAAGGGTGTAAAACGGCGGACAAGCCAGAGGTTCCGGTCTGCCGCATAAAGTGACCAAGAATAATGATGCTCTCCCTAAGATGGAATGCCAGTCCATCAAAGGAAAATCCGTTAATATTTTGTCACTTTCTTTCATGAGTATAGAACGCAATTACCCAGCCGGGAAAAAACCTGAGCCTTTCGATCTGGGGTCTTGCATGGTAATTACTGGACCAATACAACACCTCCAAATATAACTGAATTAACTCTACCTTATTAGACGCTTTAGTGTGTAGTATCGCCAAGTATTCTTACGAGTTGTGCCGTATTTTGGCAAGTCTGCAGAGTGAGGCAAAATAGAAACTACGAGTAAAAATACTACGCGATAATACACCAAAGCGTCAAATGAGTTATTTATTATCCAACTGCATTTACGCGATTCTTCTAAGGAGAAGAAAGCGAAGCAAATAGGACAACGGTTTGTGAAAGGCCTGGCGTAACGCTCGCGTCAATCTGTCAAACAAGGTTTCAAAATAATTTGACTGTTATTTGCGAGACTTAATCGCAGGTTATAACCGTTACATTTTCCTGATATCGATATTAAGGTAATTTGTTCCTATTTTTTGTTAATCTCTGAATAATCAGCATCAGAATTGTAACCTTAACTCATACTGAAGGAAGCCCTTTGCCTCATTAATGTGACATATATCGACGAAGGTCCATATGTGATGGTTGTTGTTGCAAGAAAATACCAACTGCATATAGTACTCTAAATTTTAAGTGTTGCTTTCCTGAAAAACGTTGTTCCTAGTGCAAAAATGTAACAAATTAAAAACAGTTACCTTTTTGGCACGGTTCATGAAATGCTCCTTCAAGTACATCCGGTACTCTTCGAAACCTTGAGTGCCATCTGTAACTTTGAGGAACATACTCCATACCTTAATAAAGAGGTAAGTAAAAATGTTCCGAGCATAAGAGGTGATTCGCTGTTTGTAGTTCTTATAATATGATTATCTACATAACTTCAAATGAAGGAAGACATCACTGTTAATATGGTCTGAACCTCAAATTTCGTCTCTTTGTAATAACAATTGCAGGCTTTTACAAGGAACACTAATCGGGATTATTTTTATGGCCAGATTAACCTTAAAAAATATTGTCCTCAGTTTCACTTCAGACGCATTATTACCTCCATCCTGCCACTTTTAAAATTGTATTTTCTTTTTTCTAAGTATGTTTTCACTACATCTCCATTTCCCTCTTCGGCCCCAAGTGAAGGAGGAGGGGGGCGTTATTATTTGATCTGACCGTGGTTGGCCCCAGTAAAAATTGATGCAGTGGCAAGCCAAAGAGGGTAATGCATGTCTGCTGAAAACGCATTTCCCTGCAAAGTTTGAGTATACACCACAATAACAGTCAAGGCAAGAAGCTGAAGAGCAGCTTCTAATGCCGCTTAGAGTACCAGCTGTCACAGTAAACATTAATGCTTTCCATCCATACCTCAAGTTCTCTTGAGAGAGCTCCACTTTTGTGGTTGTCGGGCATGTGGGCATCAAGTACTGATGGCAGCTTACTTCTAAGCTCTTTCCAAAGAAGATGCAGACACTCTTTTTTCAAGGTTTCAATTTCTTGAAGCTTGTTTGGATTCTCAGTGTGACTTTCTACTGCGGATTGTTGACAATGTTGTATGCTTAAAAACAGCAGCTTGATTGCGTGGCAAATCAGTTCAATATCCTCTCGGAAATAAGGAGTTCCCAGGCATACATGGACCAACTTCGAACTTGCAGAGACTCTGAACGTCATGATCTTCGTGTTGGAACTATTTGCGAAAAGTAGCATCCATTTCAAATTATTCCCTTTAGGTTTCCTTGTGATGTTATTGATAGTTATGACATAAAGACACACCGAGTGCTGTAATTGGTCAAAAGTCCATTATCTATTTCCCTGCATACCCTGAGAAAACCGCCTGTTTAACCGCCTCCTAGTTAGCTCAATGGATGGAGCGCTGGAATGTTGTGCGGGAGGTCGATGGTTCAAACCCCGGCCGGACCAACACTCAAGGTCTTAAAATAATTGAGAAGAATATGCTACCTTTCTATAACATCAAGAAATGGTTAGATATCATAGTCTTCTCGGATAGGGACGAAAAAATGTAGGTCCCGTCTCCTGCAGGGTTAGGGGTAGGAGACGTTAATTTCCCACGCCCGAGATCACTGTGTGATGGATGTCCTCCCCTGGGGTGGGATGGGTTGGGATTATTTGATGAGGGCCGTAGGTTAGAGAACTGTAACAGGTTATTGCGCTTCCCTCTTTAATAAAGTTAAAGTTAAAGTAAAGTAAAGTAAACATCTTCCCGTGCCATCAAATGGCGCCACGCGGGACGAATTCTCAGGTTTTAATTTGTCAAAAGCCTTTGGTTTGGAGAACACGACGAGGACTCTTCGAGCGCCAAGAACAACGACAAATATTTCATATGCTTATGTACAATTAGCCTCCCCCCTGTTAAGCGCAGTAAGAAAGGATCTCTGCAGTAATTCAATCTGAATCTGGATATCGTTGATGTAACAACTAATGTTGTCTACAAAGACAGTGAACCGCAAATGGTTGGAGTTTCTAAGCTGAAGAAAAGCAACTGTTACATTGCTGATCATTCATTCATTCATTCATTCATTCATACAGACATACATACATATATACTTTATTGATGCTCTCTAAAGTTTAAGTTAATTAAGGAAATAAATACAATAAGATCGTAAATTACAAAAATATATCATCAACCTAATAAGACATTCGCAAAATGACGCCTAAAATTCTTGGGGCATTTTAAGGATTTAATATTATCATTCAAAGAGTTCCAGAGTTTGGCTCCTCTGAAAGCAAAAGAGCGCAGCCCCGTTGACCGGCGACATAAGGGTATCTCCAAAGCACCAGACGATCGAGTTTGCCTATTATGGACTTGGGAATGTAGTTTGAACATATCAGCAAGATAGTTCGGAAAAACTTTGTTAATATATTTATGCATCATAGTAGCATCGTTTAGAATAAATTTCTTTCTAATAGGAAGCCATTTCAGTGATCGCAGTCCATCCGAAATATGGTTATACTTTCTTAGTAACAAAATAATTCGTCCAGCTAAATTTTGGACTCTTCGTGACTTGTCAATATTGCTGTTGCTAGTATTACTCCAAACGGTTGAACAACACTAAGTTTACTAAAAAACAAAGGAATTTATTACTAACAAAAGCGTTTTCCTATCCAGGAGATGCTTGATTCTGTTCATTTGCATCCATTTAAGGTTACTTCCTACATTCGTGGGTGTTCTTCGGGAAAAAATTCGTACGCGCGCTAGTTTGAAGAAAATCCTAACAAACTATACATCAAAACAAAGCTTAATAAATTCAGTTTACGATAAAAATATAAATTAGACG
Organism: Stylophora pistillata; assembly: GCF_964205215.1. Lineage (NCBI taxonomy): Eukaryota > Metazoa > Cnidaria > Anthozoa > Scleractinia > Pocilloporidae > Stylophora > Stylophora pistillata. Next base: position 19,807,825 of record NC_142529.1, read on the forward strand.
ATTTTTTTTCATTTAGAAAGTGTCAAGAACCGGCAAGGTGTGAAACGACCGAGGGTCCTTCTATTGAATTTATCGGGTGTCGGATTCGCGGCACGAGAATAATGGCTGCACAGTCTTATTCACAAGGCATCAATCAACAAAAGCGTGTCAGGCTTTTCCGATATTCTGATTGGTTGTCTAGATATTCGCATCTAAAGTTAGAGTAGCGAAAAATATGCGAAGCGTGTTGCGCAAATGGACACCACGTAAAAAAGTATTTCAAATATCAAAATTTCCTGACACACTTTTGTTTGTTATCATCCAAGGAATGTGTTGGCGTAATTTCCTGAAAATCGGTCAAATCTACATACCCTATAAATTCGCTCAAAGTGGATGTATTCCTCTCAAAATCAAATGCGAGATTTCAGCTCCTATGGGGCCGACCATTTAACTTTTGAGGTGGGGGTGGATGATTTTGAAAAAAAATTTCTTGCAAGCGCTTGTTGGAAGAAAACAATTGCATGCAGCCCAAATGTAACAGAAAAAATGTACCAAAAGATCGGAAAAAAATATCCTGCACAGCAGATTGCTAGAAAAAAAATTCTTGATGACCAGAAATCACCCACCCCCCCCCCCCCCCCGGGTCGGCCCCTAAAGGTTTGTAAACAACCAGCGCCACACCTGGAGATTATCTCGCCTCCTGAAACCGCAAACCAATGAGAAGACGAGGCCTCCTGGCGTCAATGACAATGGATCAAGATTTTCTCACGACAATTATAAACTTATGCACGTTTAGCATTTTTTACACTTCTGTTGTAGTTTATTCTTGCATTGTTTCAGCTCGCTGATAGTTTTTCTGTCACTTTTGTCGGTGTTCACATAAAAAAAAATTCATGTAAAACACGTTCTTAGTGCGAAATAAATACCGTTGAGTTTCAAATGGCTGATTCGTCGACTTATTGTAAATCAGTATACCTTAACAATTGTCTTGGTATTGGTTGATTCAAGATTTGAGTAGGTACCGACAGAATACCCCCCCCCCTCCCTCATGTGGACTGGCAGGTCATTACGTGGAATAGTTATTGACTACAGAAATAATTTATCATATCTCTTTAGCCAACAGAGTCAAAGCGAAAACTGAACTATTGCTCGTACTCTAAATGAGACAACCAATCACAAATAACATTAAACATAATCCAAAAAATAATTTAAGTCATTTGTCAAGTTTGCCCACAGAGCACTTTGTTCTATTTTGCGAGCGCTCTCCTGAATTTAGTGTTAAGGTTGACAAAAAGAGAAATGTACAGTCTATTTGCCTAGTTTCTTGGCTGCAGTAACGGCTCGAATCAAGCTGGAAATGGCTGTTGTCGAAACGTCCCTTGCTTTTTTTTTATTTGTTTCTTTCTCGGGTGTTAAAACCGCTACTCCAAGGGAAAAATGTCGACCAAGTCGCTAATATACATTAAAACCGTCAAAAAATGTGATACATGTAAGCCAAACAGAGAGCCCGAACCTGAATGAGCTGCCGGCCAGAAAAGCAAAAGATTTCAGAATGGACACAATGGCCCCGAGAACCCAAGAAGAAATTGTAAAGTAAACTGACGAGAAATAGCTTTAAGCAAGATGGTATACCGACAATTTTTGTGGTCAAAATTGACCGACCACTGCGATTGCGATCTGACATTCCGTACGGATAGTTTTTAAAGTTTACAAGCCTCGGATGCAGTTTTACTATTTTCCGCAGCTTTTTCAGCGACACAAAGGTCAGTTGTGTGATTCTTACTGGTGGATTTTATTCCGATTAGGAGGACTCAACTTTAAATTCTTTAATAACATAATTAGACCCGCGCCACGACAAAAACGCCAAATTAGAACATTGAGCCGTGTGCCGTTCAGCTGTTTTGTTTACTCGCGGTACACCATTTTCCTTCGCCTTAAATTAAAGCTTTCATAGAGTCCTCGTTAAAATTCACGGAAAGCACTTAAAAACACTTAAACTTGGCAAAGACTGTGGAATGAGAGCTGAAATCGCGGACAGCAAACCGAATTAATAAACTTGAGTGCACATTAACTGTGCAAGTGGTTTTCGTTCTCATGTAAATACGATTTTCCGTGAAAACTCTGAATCAGTTCGTTTGTCTCTGTAATGTTCTTGACGCAAAACCTTGGCAATTTCTCCTTATTGGCGAGCAGTTTAGGCAAGTCTCGTCGAGAACTTCTAAGTTCTTTCACTTTTACCACACAGTAAAGATATAAAGGCTTAAAACGGAGCAATCAGTTAGTTAAGGTGTATTTTAAATCGAAAATTTGTTAATGTTAGAAGATGTAATCTTTGTCGTTTTTTTTTATGTTCAAAGCGTCCTCTTCGTTTCCTCCAAACCAAAAGCCTTCAACAAATTTTATTTTAGGAATTCGCCCCGTGCGACACTCCTGCTGTAATCAACTCGCACGAGGTGATTACAGCGAGCGGATCTCTATAATCACCTCTGCGTTGAGATAACCCAGGGTAAGTGTGAAATTCGATTTCAGATCTGAAAGCTTGAAAATAAAATTCAGTTAATCTTATATGTCTGCAATTTGGTGATTGAATGCTCTAAGCTTTAAGAGAAACAGGGAAGTTATCCCAAACGGCTTTTGCACAGAGAAATATAGAAACCTTAATTAAAATTTAACCTCAGGGTAGCGATAATCTGCCTTCGAACCACTGGGTCCTGTGTAATTATAATTAAAGATTACGAAGCATGCCCGCGCAATTGAATTTAGGTGCCTGAGTTTGCAAGCTTTGTTCAAGAGTGTACGAAATTAATATAAAAACTTGCTATGTTATTACATATCTCAAACCTACCTGATTATTTCTTTTCCACTTTCTTGAATGTTGATCATGGATACAATGCACTGCTCGATCCAGATTTTCTAACCAACACATAAAAAAAATAACTTAACACTTGTCTGAATGCGAAACAAAATGTTACATCCTGAAAAAAAAATTGATGAATTTTAGTGTCAGGCTTCGAGTATATGCCGAGCTGAAAAATGCAAGATCCTCTCACTGGAAGCAAAATCTTTCAACTCTCTTCCAAACTATAATAGCGATTAATCTGATTTAAATTCTTTTCGGCGACTAATATAATTAATATATATATTTATTATCCAACTGTGCCTCGTAGAGTACAAATAACGCGCAAGACGATAACAAATATCACGCGATATTTGTACTCCAGAAATATCCGCGAAATTCGCCTGCACTGAAATAACAATTTGTCGTGTTGGATAATAAATCTCTTATTAGAAGTTTTGATGTGTAGTATCGCTGAGTTGTAAACTCGAGTTGTGCAGTATTTTGACTCGCCCGTAGGGCGAGTCAAAATACTGCACAACTCGTAAAAATACTCAGCGATACTACACATCAAAACTTCTAATAAGATATATATATATTTCACAATTATTCCACGAGCGCGCGTTGGATATGAGATGATAGATAGCTAACAATAGCCAGTCATTGTAAGTTAACGGTCAATCGTTGAAATTACCTGATGAGTGTGGTCATTTTCGACCATACGAAACAGAGCTGTCGTAATAAAACGATGAACTACCTCTGAAGTCTTGAACCAGTTTGTTAAAATTATATATATATATATATATATATATATATTTACTAAATATGTATAATTTATTATATAATACAGTTTGTATAGGTGGTCACATAATTTTGAGTGCAATTTGGGATAAATCAGCAAAAGTAAATTTTTCAAAGGTTGACCAAATTGCACGAGCCCGTTCGGGCGAGTGCAATTTGTTGTCTTTGATTAGTTTACAAGTGCTAATATATCGCAAATGTCACGTGGAAAATTCATGTGATCACTTGTTAATAATGTACATGCAAAAGTTTGATTCTGTTTTCCTCTTAGTTGTGTTTATGGTTCACTGATGGGCCACTTGCCTTCGAGATGTTGCGGGAGTCGTCAGGGTTTTCCCGCTAGAATTTGCTTCGAGCTTTTAAACTCTCTGTCAGGAATATTTGAGTGTATGCACTCTCTCCCAGTTAGAATACGCAATAACCACACGAAGGCTATCACGCTCGTAATTTAATCCCCTTCTTTCGCACGAAAACTACGAGAGAATTTTGTTCAGGGCCTCCGACTCCTACGCCTCCACACTTTGTCAGAGTCGTTTTTGGAACCCGAGACTTCTCGACTTTAAACCAGCTGTTTGTGCTTTGTTGGGTGCTTTTGTTCTGGATTAAAAGGTTGTTACTTTCTCCTAACCTGTCCGCCATTTTGTTTTGTTTTGCTTTCGCGACCTGTCTATCAATTTAATTTCAACTTTCCGCACTCAAATTCCACTTTCTGAGCTGTCTGGAATAAACTGATTTGTTCTCAACGGATGAGCATGCTAAAATTTTTGCATGCCTTTATTGCAATGAAAACTGAAGGGTAGAAAGTTTTAATATTTTGCATTTCCAAATAATCGAGAGGAATTGTATTTGATCTAATCTAAAAAAAAGATGCATTTACATCTCTTAGACAAGAATCAGTACTCGATATAAAAGTTTTGCAGCAACCTTTTCATTGGTCAAAATTCCAAGAGGAAACAACGTGATCAAAGCAAAGCAGACGTCCGATATTTCAAAAAGTCCGGTTGGTACGAAATTTTGCAGTGACCAAACAGTGAGTGCGCGGAGAAAGGTTCTCTTCAACAAAAGATCAACTTGAAAGGCGCCAACAAGACGAGGCCACACATCTGTAAAATCCCTGTGTGAGAAAATGTGTATACGTTTACTCGTTAATGAAAGAGGACTCAAGCACTGACATGCACGTAGCCATCCACCGTTCCAAAGTTTGTAATATTGAATTTTGCCACTATTTCTCTAGTTTTCGCCTTCCCATTTGTCTTTCTACTTATTTGTGTTTTTTGTTCTGTCTTTTTTGCGAGCTTATTGGTGCATTTAACTGTCTTATTTTTTTTAATTTTTTGAGGCTTTGGCAAAGTAAAAGTTTCACACTTTCAGTCATATTGATTCAAAATTTCTCAAGCTGTTCAAAAAAAGGCCACTCCAAGCAAAGATAATCCCTATCAACTATCGACGTCGCTTCATCACATCCAGCTTTATGGTGTCTAGGTCGCACGCAGCTTCGATTCATGATTTACATCTAACCAATACCAGCTATTTCCCAGAAAACATCTCTATTGCTACATATTTCTTACTGTTTCTCCAACCGTTGAAACTCTGTTATTGCTAGTTTCTGAGCTCCCCACCAAGCTGAGTTCTCAGGAAGTTCTCCAATATCAGGTTCCTCAAAAGGCTTTGAGTCTCCGCGTAAGAAATGTAGCAGCGGCAGAGCCAGTAGCCACTCAGGAGTGGAATTCCGAACTTGCTTCATTGACTGATTACATATCGTTTCAATGGCGCTAACAGCAGATCTGAGAAAACCAACACATTGCTTGGTAAGTGACTGATTACATGGACGAAGAACAAGAGGATCATTCACTTCTGAAAAAATCATTAGCGAGAGCAAGGAGGCTATTTACGATTTCATCAACAAACAGAAAAGTTTAGACATAAGCAAGTACGCGGACTGCGATATGAAAAGTCTTCTACATTGCAGAGAAAAAGCATAATCATTCACACGATTTGGTTTTGGGTGCATTAGTCATCGATGAACGAGCGCGAGACGAGTGAAATTTCTAGTTTACGAATAGAACTCTTACCAACATCGTTTTAACGGTTCATATCGTACGTTACGGAATCTAGTTATTTTTTGCTCGGATTTATGGCTCACGCCCTTCGCTACTTGGCCGTAGGTGTGAGCGGAAAACCTCTATAAAACGAAGTTAGGAAGAGGTATACGTTTGCCTAAACTGGAAATTTTACTCATCTCCCGCTCGTTTTCCTTACTGACTAATACACCCAAAGCCAAATAGTGCGAACAAGTTTGCTAGCCACATAGGCGATCTATACAGGTTAACATCACTCCTAGTCGCCACGTTTTACAGGGAACGTACGGATGCTTCATGCTCACTGAACTAGGGAAAACTCCAAAAAATCCGGGCAAGTAAATGTGACTCGTGTTCCCCAGCTCCGATCAACAGTGTCATTTGTGATTTTTTGGAGAATGACTAATAATGATGGCAAATTCATAACGTAAGCGTCGTTATAAGAGATTTTTTTTTTCTTTTCGCTGGACGAAAATTTACTTCCAGCCATTCTTTGCTACTTTATTGTGTAACTTACTGTCTAAGCTCGGTATCAAACTCATTGAGCAATGCTTCATAGGAGGAACACGTTTTGTCAGTTGCGTTCGCTTGAAGGGCTAAGCAACTAAGCATTGCGTTCAACTCCTCTCCTTTCAGGCCTATAGCATACTTATTTACTACAAGAAGGATAGCTAGCGATGAAACTACTGCAGACACGTGATCACTTGTTCCAACTTGACATTTTGCCAACGTGGAAACGTTCTCCTTCATCTTTGGTTTCAAATGGTCCAATAAGACCTGCAAATAAATTTAGCAGTTTAGTACCCGATATGAACATGGTGGATTGTCCCATATGCTGAGACATGCAAGTCGCTGTACGTCAGCTTCTAAGATCTCATACCGCGGTATGTTATACGGCGGTCTGTTACACAGTGGTCTGTTAAAAAGCGGTCTGTTGTACAGCCCATTTTCGTTGTCACGGCCACCTACTCTACTATCGACAGGACAATGTGAAAAAATTTGAATCCCTGTTTGTACTTTGTGATTGCAAGCTAGTTTTTCCAACAAACGGCCACCACGCAAATATACTTCATTTGTGGTTCACAAGGAGAGTTTGCCTCGTGCTGCTTCACTCAGACTTCCATTTCAGTCCTCTCATCCATTTGACAACTTTGCGTTTTGATAACGTCAGAACCAACTTACTTTGGAACAATCTTGACCTCTCATTGCATATCAAGTAAAATAAACCACTTGGGCCAGTTATTCAAACAAGGTCTTACCCAAACCACGGTTTTACGCAAGTTACAGGCCTCAGGTATTCCCTATAAGAGGGTTGATTTAATTAAATAAATATCTTTTCACAGTTAGCTTTCGGCCCCCTTAACACTTTTCATAAAAATTAATCTTTAGGTAAAAGGTCCGGTTAAATTGAATATAGTTTAGAACGCAGTTTTGTTAAACAACGGCCAAACTTCGTTTCAATAACCGGCCATTTATCTCTGTGATTTAGAACCCACTCCTTTCGTGTATTGTATAAAAACCTAACGAAACAACTCAATATGATAACGCACTTTAAAGGTGATTCTTGTACTAATAAAGGCCATACTATGTAGCCAGCAAATTACCATTGGCACATTAAAATCGGTAAGATTTCCCTTCCGACGGTTACCAGATTCCTCTGCCCACACATTTGAAAGGCATCCCACGACATGAAAAAGACTCTTCACCGCTTCTGTAGCATCCATTTTCACAGGGGTGCCGTCCAAACGAAAACCCTTCCATTTTGGTAGGAAACACAGCAGTGCCTTCTTTCTAAACTCAGGCGTCTTATCCTTGCCGGAAAAGTAATCCACTACTTTAGAGACCATACTCATTTTTCCGTAAACGTACGTTACTCCATCGAATTGATTCCACGTTGCTGTGAGAAACGAAAACAACCAAATTCATTCAAGATTGAAGATAAAGATTCAATATAGTACACGCACTCTCGTTTGACGATTGGTTTGTTCAGATGGGAGTATATAAAAAACGGTTGTGACGTCACGCTTTTTGTGATTCATTACACAATTTGAAAGCTTTCGCATCACTTGCAAAATAAAGTTAGGTAAACACATTTACGCAATGGTGACAAAATTTTCTAAATTTCGATTTGGGGCTTAGTTCTCTTTCCACTTGAGCCCGAAGAAAAAAAACATAAGAAAGAAGAACTGCAACGTTTTCCCCGCTTCGATGATTAGGAACCGGATGACCATGTGAAGGGAGCACAGCGAAGACGACAAAATAATTTCATGCGACAAAATGCGTGGAGAACTTTTCTTAAACTGTTCTTCGCACTCTAGAACTATGATAAAATCCTCAACAAGTCATTCTTTTATCACGAAATGTTCGCGAAAAAGCACACCAACTATGTACTACAAACTGTAAATGTCTCAAAGCAAACTGCGCAACATTGATTGCACTCGGGTTTATCACGAATCAACTTAACGGCCTGTTCCCAGTTGGCTTGTTAGCTCAATTGGTAGAGCGCTGCACTAGTATCGCAGAGGTCAGTGGTTCGAATCCCGTGCAGGCCTGATTTTTTTCAGGTCTGATTTTCGCTATTGCATAAATAGCGCTCTCTACTGCGAGGATCGAGCATCATACGTATTTAATACCGCAGTTCAAAATATATGAACATCATACATACATTGTATCTGATTTATCATCACGGGTTTATTACGAATCAACTTAACGGCCTGTTCCCAGTTGGCTTGTTAGCTCAATTGGTAGAGCGCTGCACTAGTATCGCAGAGGTCAGGGGTTCGAATCACCTACAGGCCTGATTTTTTTCAGGTCTGATTTTCGCTATTGCATAAATAGCGCTCTCTACTTTGAGGATCGTGCATCCTACGTATTTAATACCGCAGTTCAAAATATATGAACATCATATATACATTGTATCTGAGTTAGTCATTTATTAATAAAAGATGTTATAAATTAACAGTTCTTTACAAACGCATCTTTAAGAAAAATTACATCAAAATGCGCGCGTTTAGTTCGTTTTATAAACGACATTCCAAAACATTAACCATCAAATGACCTAACCGTCAACCGTCGAAAGGGCTTATTTTTTATCGTCAACCGTCAACGATTGATACCCGATTGATAGAATAGGCCAGTTGGAAAATTCCCCGCCCTGAGCGTTTCGTAAGATTGTTTATTATATAAACTATGGTGTTTTAAAAGGATTTCCAGCACTGAGAAAGTCCGTAACAGCACAGGTGTAAAATTGCGATAATTTTTTTTCACTTGTATCTGATATCGCCAATCAGCTGCTGACACGTCACCCGCCTTTCGCACCACTCTGTCAGGTTGATGAATGGCAAAGCCTTCACCATTCTCAAGATCGTTTGTGGAAATTTTCCTCGGATTGTAGCTGGTAACAATACTGAAAAATTCTGAGTGCAAAGAAAACCGAAATCTACTTACCTTTGCGACTTAACAATCCAGACATTTCTGCGACGCCAACGTGAGTTTGTCGGCGAAGTCGTCACATGTCGTTAGTGACTTTAAAAAAGTGTCACGATAATGTGACCTGATGTTACGTAATGAAAATAGTGCGAATTTTCGAGATGGCAGTCGACGGATTGTACGTTAATACAATGTTTTCGTCTGTTAAAATGCCAAAATCGCGAGACAATAGAAACAGTCTTCTCTTTGCTCACAGCCAAGGTCTGATAAATGATGAAGAATTCCTTATTCTATACGACATAAACACGTCGAAAAATCCTGACTTGCCCTATTGGAATTACGAAAAAATTTAACTCAAATGAGCCCTCAGATGACAAATGTAAAATGGAATTCCGTTTTTAATCAACTTAGTAGAAGCTATGTCTTTTCCTGATTCTTTCAAGTGCTACAATGGCCTGTACGTTATGCCTATCTTTGAGGGTACTTATACATGGTTCCTATATTTGCAAGACCAGTAACACAGCTTTGTATGGTCAATAATGAGGTGATGGATTTTGTTGATGACTTAACTATCATGGAAATTCTGCCAAGAAATTCTCCCTCTGTGCTTAACTTCCTTGTGAATGACATCCAAAATTTTGCTAACACCAATAACTTGCGCCTTAATCTTACTAAATGTAAGTACATGACCGGTAGCTTCCTTCAGTATAATAGTTACAAGGCGCCCTCGGTCGTATCGGGGGGCGCTGTTATAGAAGAGGTCTCGTCGTTCAAGCTACTGGGCGTCAAATTGTTCAATGACCTTTCCTGGGGGACGCATGTTAATTACCTGCTGAGGAAGGCTAACATGCGGTTGTTTGCTTTAAGGCAGCTCAGGAGAAGTTCTGTACCAGCGGGAGATATCGTCTACATCTATTGCTGCCTAATACGTTCCATACTTGAGTATGCCTCTGCTGTATTTGCCAATTTACCGTCCCACTTATCTAAGACCCTAGAGTCAGTGCAGAGGCGTTCTCTCGGCATTATTTGGCCAGGTCATTCGTACTCAGATACCCTGATGCTAGCCGGTATTGAAACCCTTGATGCACGTCGTGGTGCTGCCTGGGAATCATTTATAAGTTGTATTCATAATAACAACCCCCTTTATACTGTAATGTATGCCGATATTCGTAAATCTTCAGACCGCTATAATTTAAGAACAAATCGTACTCAGTATCACTCCAAAAAGTTCACCGATCGTTTTAAGAACTTTGTGACAGTCAAGTACCTGCCAACTTAATTATACTCGTTTTTCTATAATAAACATTAATATCATTTTAGCATTTGTAGATGCTGTTTTTACTTGTATGTAGCTTAATGCATTTTGTACAGTTTTTCCCCTTTTTTCCCATATTTCTTGTTAATATAATTCATCAACCTGTAATTCAGCATTCTCTGCAGAAGGTTTGAATGAAAATTATCATTATCATTATCATTATCATTATCATTATCATTATAAGCAGAACATGATGGCGGCGGCGGAGGGTTCGTTCTACCATCGGTAACATCATGTGACTTTGAAATTGTACAGCTGTACAGTGCTGAAAGCACGATTTCCGACTCCAGAAGCTACAGAAGCCTATATTGACTGTTCTTGGAGACAGGACCATAATTCACGGATCTGCGAATTTCACTTTTAAAGGATTCTCCAAACTCAAACCTTAATTATTCAGACACCATCGCGTCTTTTGCCATCAACCGCGTTCGGTTGTCCGGTGATGTTAAACTAAATCTCAGAATGACCAGGACCAACACTAATGAGTGATTTAAAAGGGAAAACTCCAATGCGCCATGAAGACGACATCACAATAGCTCATTTAAATGCTCGCTATAACAAGAAAAGGGACCACTTCACCCTCATCAAGACGTAATTATAGTGAATGAGTTTGACATCTTTGCAATTAGCGAGACTTGGTTAGACAGTTCTATCTCTAACATTGAGATCGAAATCTCTGGTTATACCATTTTTCGTCTTGATCGCCCCAACAAAGTTGGAGGCGGCGTGTGTGCCTATGTGAAAAATGAGCTCAAGGTTGAAAGACTCGGCGATCTGTCATTTATTACTGAATCTGGCCTTTACCTCTTATGGCTCAAAGTCCAGGCAGTATAGTACAAGTCATTCCTGATACATGTGTGCACAAAGATATGTGAGAGAATTGCTCTCAGTCAGCTCATGCCTTATCTAGTTTCGAATTACAGATTATCTACAACGCAGCGTAGAGACAGTAAACTCCACTCAACAGTTAGTACGCACTACTGAAGCCATCCTGAGCGGCATAAAAAAAATTAAAGTAACTGCGTTTGTATTATTGAATAAGAGGAGGCCCTTGACTGCAGGAACCATGCAATTCTACTGAATAAATTGCAGGATATTAGCATTTCACCCTGTGGCATCACTTAGTTTAAGAGTTACTTGTGTGAAAGACATCAAGTCGTCCGTATAAATGAGGAACTGGCAGAGCCACTACCCGTAGAAGGTGGCATCCCACAAGGCCGTATCCTAGAGCCTATCATATTTATTATCTACGTGAACGATCTTTCATCTGCGTTCCGACATTGTTTATCTGAAAGCTATGTTGACGACACTAATCTCTGGATCTCCTAAGACACTGGGCCAAATCAGTCTGTGATATTAATGGTGATCTCCTCATAATTCGTAATTGATCAATCAATCAATGAGCGCGCTAGAATTTCTACAGTTACCATGAAATGCGTATTTATTGACACCCTGCTTACCCCCTTCGCTCACAGTTGCTAGCTCCTTCAGTTCAAAATGCCAAAATACCTCTAGATCAAAAACAGTGGAACAAAGCTATAAGTAGTGTCAGGATATCTGAGGAATGGATTTTTGGTGAGACAATAAACTATTACAAATTCCTTGACTTTAGAAAAAACTTTTAAGAAACAGCTCAGTGCAATTGCAAAATGTACATTTTCTGTACATTGTTTGTTGCATAATGCTCGTTGTTGTTTATATGGATCATCAACGTCCCAATATTTTGATGTATAGCCACCCTCTCTGCAGATTACTTTCAGTAAAGTTTGACTGAACTGAAAACTGAACTGTGCCATTACCCCCGAAAAAAAAAACCTGAATTTTCTGGACTCTGCGTTTAACCATTGGGTAATTTTCTTTCACAGTTTCATGAAAAATACTGTAATCGTTCTATATTCATATGTTTACCACCAAGAATTTACTGATGAGTGTAACTAAGATATCATACCACAATCCCGGGTTAGAACAGCTGTTTGTAATGTCTTTTAGTTGAATATCGATCAAACATGTAATTCTGAGCGGCAAAAACTGTTGCATACAACCTGTATATTAAAACAACAAACAATAACTGGATCTTACTGTAGTGTTCATAATTTCTCAAACTTTAGAAAGAACAACTAACAACTACATCAGTCCTGGATCCGACGGTATCTGACAGTCATTCTTATTCTTCTTGCCTTGCTTAACTTTGGATAGTTGCAAATAGTGCTGCAGTTTTTGCTTGCATTTGTAGCATCACCTGATCATGTTACTTTTGTTGCTGTTTGAGGCTACCTGATAACATATCTTGATACATTTTCTTTATTTCTAGCTCAGTATTTCTACCTTCTAATTCTTCGCTTTTTAGCTTAGCATTCAACTCAGCCTTTTCTTTGAGAATGTCACAGTTACGCTTGCACTTGCTTTTTCTTTATTTGTCTACTTCCCTTGCATCCCACTTTCTTTCTTTGCCTGTTTTATAAATCTCGCCAGCCGTTTCAAGCCTTTGATCTCATTTCTTCTGCTTAAGCAGTTTCTGCATCACACTTTTACCTTCTTTTCGTCGGCTAGAAGTTTATCTTCCTCCTCATTGCTCCGAAATCTTTCTATGATATCTTCCATGGAGCTATGAAAATCATTTTCCTCAAGACTTATTCCATTACTTTTTTCCTCCAATTTTCTTTTTGTGTTCTTTATCAAGGTGGTTGTAGTGGTCTCGAACTGATTTTGATTTACGCAGAATTTTGTATGCTGTAGAGAGTTGCGAGACTCACTCATAGGATCTTAATATTGACCTCTTTGCCTGGACCCATGCTTGTGTTGCCAGGGTTCTAGAAGAAACATTTCTCTTACCAAACACTCGTTGGTAAACGAACAACAACAACACCACCTTAGGTTTTGTAGTTCTAAAAGTTTTAATTTACCTAGGGAATGTCGATTGTTACATTGATTTTATACTTAAGAATTCTTAATTAGAGCAAATTTTGGGTCGCAAGTAGTTCTCACCTTTTCAAGATGAATTTTGGTGGTGTCGACGGATCAAGACGCCATGAACTTAGTCGCTACGCATGCGCAGTGATGTCTACTCACGTTGTCGTCGTATAAAATGTCTAGATCGTAAAGTCACTAACGGTATTTCTAGCCGCTGACTTCGGTCACGACTTTTTGGGGATAATAACATTAATTCTTTCCTCTTCCTCGCTCTCAAATCACTTTGGTTTTTCCGCTAAAACTGATTTCGAAAAAATTTTGTGGGACAACATTTATTTTTAAAAAGGTTGCAACGCGGACTCAAAACAAATTTTTATGTAATAATCCTTCACAAAAAGTAACTCAGAGAGTAAAAACGAGAGATAATTGCAGTTAACAATTGGGTTAATCAATGTGACTCTTATTCGTCAATATCTGAATTCTTCGACACAGATCATAGCGACTAGGTCCACACGGAGGAAATAAATTACTTCGCAAGATAAATCTGCTCACAATTCTTTGCTGATGTCGTTCTTAGTCTGTTTCAATGTTGGGTTGATTGCATAGCAACATTTAGCTATACCCTAGTTTCATGATATGATTAACACGAGGGACCTTACTCTGACACTCTCATTGGTGCAAACATGCCCCAATGCTGTGATTTAATTGGTGCGATATACATGCCCTATTGTGACGATCTGATTAGTGCGAGATACATAGCCAAAAGCAGCGATCTGATTTGTGCGAGATACAAACCCTAATGCGGCGATCTGATTGGTGCAACATACATACCCAAATGCGGTGACCTGATTGGAGCGAGCAACCTACCACTCGATACGCTAACTTGAGTAACTTTTTTTTAATCAAAAATAACTCAACAAGTATATATATTCATGTATAGATATAAATTGGAGCGATTTTGAAAACGGGTTTATTTATGTCAGTCAAAACATAAATAAACAACATTTCCATTCGTTTCTCTTATCATTGAAGAGGAGTATCTTATATGAGCAAATAAGAGACTTTTACCGTGTTTACAACCCCTCATCTTAACACTCGAGAGGTGGTGAAAATTCTAGAGTTATGGAGTCGGTCATCAGGACTCTCTAGAATTCTTCTAACCCCCAACGACGATTTTATAGGACTTTTTACGGCAATGAATACGAAATAAACAACACGAGAATATAATTGAGCAAAAATTTGAAAACACGGATGAGAAGACCAAACAGCCAAAAAGACAACAACAAAAAATGATCCGAGACAAATGTTTATTAAGTAATAGCGGAGACTATAAGCGAGCGAAAGAAATTCACACCGCGATTTCATAATTCAAGGACCATGATTGACTTCTTCGTAAAAGTATGAAAGTTTGTTTTTCTACTTAGTAATAAGGACGAGCTAAATGTCTACTTACCACCCGCTTTAATACCATTTTCAGGGATCCGTATAGCCCTGTTAAAAATGCCCTCGGAGAGGAACGAAGAAGGAGCTTCAGGTAATTCTTCCCAATGAAGTACTCCCTTTTTGACCACCAAGTATTTGTAGAAAATGTCTTTGCGAGCTCGATCAAGATCTAAAATGAATTTCCCACGAAAAAGCGTAAGCTTGTCGTTGTCTTTGCTCCTATCGGTTCTGCATAGAAAGGAAAAGAACAATTCACTGAGTCGAGGTCATTTCATAATTTTATCGAGATCTTTTTTTATGTCTAGTAATTCCTGAATCAACAGCTTTACGTTTTTATCACGTCGAGGGTTTATTCGATCTTGAAATGCAATCATTGCATAGTCGTGACCTCGCCCCAAACAATTGAAGTAATCAGTCGCTGCTTTTGAAAGCCTGACTGATGAGTCGTCTCTTCGTTTCTGATATTCGGGTGCCTGATTCCCAAAACCCTCTGCTGTACAGCGGATAATCGGTGTTAAGGTTCCCTCCCGGTAGGTGTGCGTTGACTTTTAGGAGGGATACCCCTCACAATAGTCTGGAAGGCTGATGATCTTTCTCTCATGGGAACCACATCATGAACGCAATACACGATTCTCTTCTGGAGCATTGATGGGTTATCAGACATGTACGTTTGTTGTTTATTTGTGAAATCTCCTTGTTTTAGACTCACAAGAAGAGTTAGCGCTTAAGTTGCAACCTGTTTGCTCAAATTTTTCTCTAAAACTATTCACAGCCAGCCAGTGTGGCAAAAAAATAATAATAATTGAAGGCTTTCGTGCGAATAACATTAGCCGTTCGAAACCTTACTGAGGCAAAGAGCTAAAAACCTGAAGAGAAAAGCTGAATGTTGTCGAACCAACCCATGGGACAATGATCAGACTTGGCTCACCACAACAGTACTCAGGTACGCCCAACAAAATAACAATGGCACTCACAAGATGACATTTTGAGATGAAAATACCTTTCGAAACATATTACTTACTCAACTTGAACCATATCGACACAGTTCTCCTGAAAGTCGCCCAAAGCAGCCCCGTTTGCTCGTATAAAGAGTCTCTCGTCAGTCATTTTAAAATTTGATGCTAGAAGAACATGGAATACCACAGTAAGGCCAGCATCTGGCGAGACTAGTTGAACGATTGAACGAGGATGAGGTCTGCAAAAAAATCAGTTAAAGGCGCATGTGTCTATGAGAAAATCATAGTAGCTAAGGAAATATAACTCCGTTTTCACCAAAGACTTTTTAATAAACAAAAAGAAAAAACAGCAAGAATTAAGAATTAAGTGAAAGGTGATGGACAAAAAAGTTGCTTGGTCATCTGTTACAGCCATAGGGACTGCTCAAGTATGCGCGTGATAACTTCGCCGCCAATTTCCTATGTTCGTCCCTCATAATATTTTTCATGTAAAAGAGAAAGCTAGACCCACAACGGGTCATTTACGAGCATTGTCAAATTGAAAGGTTATGATTGGTTGTTGTTTACTTCCTTTTCTTTTTTTTTCTTTTATCTCAACTTACACTGGAGGTCTCTCTCCGGAAGTAAATCCTGTGCTTACCAACTCTGTAGGAGTTGCTTTGGTAGTCTCAGGTGTTCCTAACGAAGAAGAAGAATAATGGGGATAAAAATTGTTCGCTTTCCTCAGTCCTCAATACCATGCTAATGTCTTCTTCAAATATCTGGGGGGTGATACAAAGGCCAAATTGTTTGCTTGAGTAAATGGAATTACCAAAATGTCTTCCGGCGTAGGCACTATCAGTTACAAGGTCGGAGCCATTCCTGTATTTAGTCGCTAGTGTCGTAGGCCGTGGGCTAGAATAATCTGGATGTTTCTTTTGTTTTGTTTTGTTTTTTACGCTCCACCCTTGATCGAAATGCAGCTGGGTAGACCTTACGAACGAAGAGGGCGAACGAAATCGACCATGACAACAGTCCCCTTGTCGGATCATACTCTAACCTCATCAAAGCGGTTTTTCTTCTTTCTGCATCATTCTTGAACAAAAAACGCCTTTGTAGACTCAAAAGAAGGGAAAACGTACAGAAGAATACTCAACTGGAAAGAAATGGGCTTTAAAGTATTAGAAACGACATAAGTCTCAGCGATAGATGCGAAGATATGTTATCATTTCTTGTCTTCAAGTTGATTTTCGCGTATCTATTTGGCTGCCATATGGCTTTATGTTGCACAAACTTGGCAACTGGTTTACCATGTTTTGAGTTTTAAAACGGGAAAGATTTCATTTGATTTGAGCTTTCTGAGCGATTTAATTCTTATATTGTTGATTTCGCTTTTCGTCTTGGCTATATTATATGTGACCATATTTTGAGGTTTTACAGATTTCATTTGATTTGACCGTTCTTTTTGTCACGAAGTCGCCTTGTGAACTATTTCGCTATTTCTTTACCAATCTGCTTTCGTTCTTTAAATTCTCCTGAACATTGATCGCGAGATATTTATTGGCGAATTACATTACTATTTTTTACGCGGATCCTGTCACAACTCGTTTACTTCGTATTTAAGCAATCGTACCCAAATTTGCCAAATAAACAGTTCACTGTCCAGTTCCAAATAAGTGAAATGTGGTGTCCCTCAGGGCAATATTCTGTGACCTTTGCTGTTTTCATCCTGAAATAACGACCTGCCAAACTGCTTGCTTTTCCTAAAACCTAGAATGTATGTTGCTGACGACACTAGTTTAACTGCAAACTTAAAGCTTATGATAATTATCTTAATTACTATTTAAATACGATCTACCTATGGTTATAGCTGCTAAAAAATCTCACCCCTAACTTAACAAAAACCGAATTTATGTTAATTACATCGAGGAAGAGGCTATCAACTATCTCTAAAATTCCATATTTCACGATGAGTGATCATCCAGTGATGCAGTTTCCTCTCCACGAAATCGCTGGGGGTACATATTGTTCAAAACTTAACCTGGAATTGTGATAGACAGAGTGTTTGTAAAAAGGATTGCCTCTGCCTTAGATGCAATAATACGAATAAGGCATTTTGTTCCTTTATATGTTCGAACTGATTTGTATAACAGCATAGTCCAGCCAAATTTTGATTATTTCAGCGCTGTTTGGGGCAACTGTAGTTTTGGCCTATGTAAAAAAAACTACAGAAACAAAACCGCGCAGCCCGTATTTCGTTGTATGCAAGCAACGAAGACTATATTGACAAGCTGTTCCAGGCTCTCGGCTGGCTAAAACTTAGTCATCTAAGCCTAGTAGCCCTTTCTATTGTGAAGCACAAAACTTTATACGGATTGAATATCTACAATCTCGATTGATCTCCCGAAATGATATTACAATGTACCGACGTTCCACAACCCAACACCTACAATTTTAAGAGAATTTTTACCTACAGGGGTACTATGTTTTCAAATGAACAGTCTTTCCCAGAGAAAGTGAAATTTCACGTAAGAGCTTTTGAACGAGAAACGACATTTCACTTAAGAAGTCCCTCCCGACTCCCTTGGGAGTCCGAGGTTTTGCCGGTCACATGACTTTTGGCTGGAATCGCCATGTGCTCGGGTTTGCGGACGTTTGTTTAGTTTTTTATCCATTGAAGAGAGTTTTAAAAAGGGCGTTATTGTGTCTTACGTTGGCTTAAGCGAACGTTTCGGTGAGTTAATATTTGTTTCTTTTTGTCGTTCAGGCAGGTATTTGGAGTTTGATGCCTTCTTTGTTTGTCATTTTCAGAAAACCTTACTTACTTACTTTCACTTTCATTGACCGAGGCCGTGCGGCCAATGTATGAGCTCGAGTTTTCGACGTTCGTTTGAGATAAATAAACACAGTACTACGGTACGAACATAAGAGCTTTTGAACGAGTAACGGCATCCTAGAAAAGCAGCGTTAATGGTATAATAGGCTTTCATTTCTATAATTTGACGCAAAAGCTGACGTTTTCAAAAGCTGACGTTTTACAAAAGCTGACGTTTTCGAGCGTTAGCCCTTCGTCGCTCCGACGAAGGGCTAACGCTCGAAACGTCAGCTTTTGTAATCGTTACGGTGGCCAATTTACCATTTCAACTTTGTTGATATATCCAAATTATTTCGTTACTCCCACCGACGCAGCCCCAAACAGTTTCTTTCAAACTATCAGCCTTTTTTTCATTTCTATAATATCGTAATAATCAATAGTTAGTTTAACTATGCAGAACTAGTTTTTTTTTTACTCTTAGATTTTGCTGAAGGATTTTACTGTGTATAAATAAAGTTATCTATCTATCTATCTATTTATCTATTTATCTATCTATCTGCCATTCCCGAAACATTCCCTTTAGTTCTTATACTTTTTGGATTTCGCAACGGCTTCCTCAGCCAGACACTGCTCCTCAACTGCAGCTTTTAGCGGGCGAAAACGGCTCGTTCCGATCTTTTCCACCATCATGCGTCAACTGCTGACACGTAGCAAAATGTAAATGAACTCAAGCCAGCAGAAGTGCTTATCAAATGCCTCTCGGAGCTACCTCATGTCTTAATTATTAAATAGTGGTGAGAACTTTATACCTTTGCCATCTTCTTCCAATAACGCGTGACGTTCCTTAGATAACCAGTTGATCATAAACTTTGAAAGTTTTAGCCAGAGCACTAAAAATTCGAGCTAAAAGTAATTTGAAAGTAAATCAACACACACAAGATGAGGTTTCAAGACGACAGTTATCCAGATAAATTGACGGCCAAACAGTGACAGATATGTCGGAAAATGATACCCAATGCAACCTGTACCCTGGCCAGTAAAACTGCGACTAATAGGATTCACGCCCTCGGACCGAAATTGCTTACAAGGTGATCGCATGACAAAAGGAAAGGTCAAATCAAAAGTAATCTTTAAAACCTCACAACATGGTAAAAAGGTGTAAAATGTAGCCAAAAAAAAAAAATTCAGCTCAAAGAATGAATACAATCGCTTAAAATTCGAATCAAATGAAATTCTTACTTTAAAACCTCAAAACAGGGTAAATCAGCTACAAAATTTGTCTGACATGTGGCCATATGGCAGCCAAATAGATACGCGAAAATTAACTTGAAGAGAAGAAATAAAATCGCTCACGCGGCGCGACAAAATATTTCCGTAATATTTCCATATCTGCCGTCGCCGGACTGTTGTCATCGTTGATTTCAAGACTTTGAAGCCCGTTTCCGTCCATTTGAATATTCTTCTGCACGTTTCTTCTTCGTTTGCGTGGTCTATCAGAGCGTCTTTTGATCAAAAATGGAGCAAAAATGAGGAAAAACCACCTTGATGATTTAGCGTACGGTCCAGCATAAATTCATATGGATCGTCGGGACTGTTGTCATTGTTGTTTTACGACTTTGAAGCCCTTTTCTTTCCAATTGAGTATTTCAACGCACCTTTCCTATTCGGTTGTAAGGTCTACACGGGTGCATTTTGATCAAGGATGGAGCGAAAAGAAGGGAAAACTAACCAGATCATTCTAAAATACGAGCCGACGACAGACGCCATTTTGAATTATGTCGATAACTCCATGAAATAAGGAAAAAAATCTCCGCCTTTGTACCACCCCTCAGATATTTGGACACAACACAATAGCATGATGTTGGGGACAGAGGAAAACCTAAAAACCAGCATAAATCTGTCGACACATCATGATTGAAGAGTGCTATTAAAGTGAGGAATAACAGTCCTCTTTCTACGTATGTGCACGATCCTTCGCAGTAAAGCACTATTTAAGCAATAGTGAAAATCAGACCTGAAAAAAATTCAGGCCTGTACGGGATTCGAACCACTGACCTCTGCGATACTAGTGCAGCGCTCTACCAATTGAGCTGACAAGCCTATCATACTCCAAATCATTAACAGACCCCTCCCTCATTCAATGTTGGCTAAGAGACCCTAAAAGTTCACGGAAACAGATACAACATTGTGTTTTGTTTTTTTTGTTGTTGTTGTTTTTTTTTTTTTTAGGGGAGGGGGCAAAAAGTTCAACTTAGGAGCGCAAAAGAGATTAAATTGAAGGAATAGGGTCCACGGGTCAACCATTTTGTCGCCCATTGTGGCAGGGGAGGCAAGGGGATGACATGTTTAAGCCAAGTTTTAATGTTTAAATTAATTGTCTAACAAAATTTTCCTTCCAAACGAAAACCTCACAGTATGATTGACATACGTCATGCCATGAGGAAAAAAATTTAAACAATACACCAGCCTTTCTACAAAACTGCAGGTGGCTATTAATATGGCACAATTTTTTATAGCATTGAAAAGAACTAGAGGTTGTATAAAGATGCTAGAAAGTAGTGTTGCAGAATATTTGTCTCACATGCAAAACAGAAAATCTACTGCATCCCACATATCTATGAGTGCCCTTTTCCACAAGAGAAAGATGATTCAAGAAGATATTGTCTAATCGAAAAAGTATAATGGCAGAAACTCGAGAAAAACGCGAAAGAATGCACTGGCTTTTCCCATTTATTAAGGTACACAATTCAGCCGCTTTGTTGCATTGTATTTATAATTGTACATCGGGAAGTCCTGTAAAAAGCGATTGCTTCGTGTTTCATCGAGGTTCCAAACACCTCGAAACAATAAAAGCACTCAGCCTGCAGTCTCGTGCTTTCATCCGTTTCTCAGTGTTCGAAACCTCTGATAAAACACTCGGACTCGTTTTTCATATAATACTTAAGCGGACCGAATTAAGAATTCCCGTATACTGCACTCGATTGGAAGTGAACACAAGACTGTGTAAGTTGTTTAGCCTCTCTGCCGTGACGAAAGATTTTTCGAGCTCGAAGCTGTTAAAGGTCTGTAAAGAATGTTAGTCTTTCTCCTCAGGATCTTTACTTTAAAAAGAGAAATAGTGTACTCTACAGTGCCTTAATGGTGAAGCTCAAGGCTGTTGTCAAAAACATAATTGGAGTGTAGGTCTCTTATTTTGTCCTGTAAACAGGGCAGAGCTCTCAAACACTTTTAAAATAGCGTACCTACGTTCACATTTTCAAATATGAACATAGGGACTTAAAGTCCCCCCCTCCCCCACCTAAACAATTTCATGACTAAATTGTTCTTGCTGTTTTTGCTGTTGTTGATGTTCTTGCTGTTGTTTTATTTTGCTCTAGACTTGCTGTGAAAAGTTTCTAAATATCCTCACTGTGCACGGAATAATAACTTTCAAAAAATTTACCTAGAATTTGTCCATCGCTTGAGTTTGTGTCTTCGTTTCTTGCAGGCGTTGACATAAAAACAGCCAGGAACCAGCTTAAGTCAATCTTCTTGGTGGTAAATTTTATCCACTTATTATAAAGGCTTTCCAAAGCTTTCGCGGCAGTTCTGATGAAATATAACGCAAGATCATATCAAACAAAACTTAAACAATTTAATGCTGTCACTTAATATTCTTTTCAGTATGAAAAGGTGTCTTCGAGATAAACTAAGGTCACTGACCATAAATATTGAGAATCCGAATCGCGCCTAGATGGCCCCATCACAACGGTCATCTAGGCGTACAATGTACAATGTACAATACTTTATTCAAGAGAAAGGAAAATAAAAATTGTAAAAAAAAGTATCTCTCGAAAGGGGATATTCTAGAGGTTAACCCTATATAAAAGATTCCCCGAATAAAAAGATCAAAACATTATATACAGATAATTAAAAACTGTTTACCATCATCTCAATCAATATTCATGTAAATCTTTAGTCTGTTACGAAATAAAGTCAATGATCCTGCGTGTACAATATCTTTAGGCAAATTATTCCACATATTAACGATCCGTACAAAAAAAGAAAATTTGTAGCAATTTACGATAGCTATTTTTACGTAGAGCTTATAATCGTGATTGGCTCTAGTTCGATTACATTTAGTAAGTTCAAAAAAGTCCGAAAAATGAAGACTATCTATTTCCAGAACTATCTTGTAGCACTGGATCAGAGATAAAAACTCTCTTCGTTTCTCCAAAGTTTGCCAATTCAGTAGGCGGCAGCGGTCTTCATAGCTCATTTCTCCGCGTTTTTGCTTTAATGCCAACCGAGATGCCCTTCTTTGGACTTTTTCCAAGGATTCGATATCCTTTTTTTGGTAGGGGCTCCAGACGGGGACAGCGTATTCGAATATAGGTCTTACTAACGACTTAAAGAGGCAGGAAAACGCATAGCGATTATCGTTTCTAAGTGATCGCCTAATTATACCCAACACTTTGTTCGCCTTGTTTACTATGTAGGAAACGTGTTTACCCCAAGATAGATCGTAGTTAATTGTGACCCCTAGGTCCTTGGCGCTGTCGACAGATTTTAGTTGCGTACCAAGGGAATAACTAGGCTTGGATCTGTCTCTACTGTGCGTTACACGCATAACTTCACATTTTTCAGGATTAAAGCGCAACTGCCACTTGTTAGCCCAATCGCTTAATTTGTTCAAGTCCAGCTGTAAGGCTGGTATATCCTTATCAGGCTCCATGATCTTGCGATAGATTTTGGTATCATCAGCGTAGATTTTCACGGTTGATGCAATGTTTGCCGAAATATCATTTATATAAATAATGAATAGGATTGGGCCGAGTACTGTTCCTTGAGGCACACCTGAAATCACGGGTGACCAGTCTGAACAATTGCCCCTTAACACTACACGCTGCCTTCTATTCGTCAAAAAATTTCTAATCCACAGTAGTATTTTGAACTTTTCGATTTTTCGGAGAAAGAAAAGCGTGATGTAACTTTTTAATATAGTTTTTGAAAAAGGGTCATCAAAAGGGTCCGTTAGGAAACATAAAATGAATTACGAGATTTTGCAACTGTTGGCAGATTCTGAATATTTATGGTCACTGGCTCTTACTTCTATACATATTGATGAAGAAGCAGAATTTATTCTGTTTCGAAAACATGATATCTTTACCGCGCGCAGTGAACCAGCCCTTCATGATCTCCTCATTTGAAGAAACAACGTCGTCATAGATGCTGAGTTTATCTACACGAGGTTTTACTTCTTATAAAAATTTTCTCACTATTTAAGAACGCTAGTATGGTTCAATTCAACTCCACTTTTGAGAAAAAAACTTGATCGACATTGAGATACATGAGAAACTTAATATTTAGAATTTTTTGCTAAGTCACATGGCGCAAAGGCGAGACAACAGTACGTGAAATATGATCATCTCTCGTCAGCCAAGCCATAGTTAGTAGAGCTAACTATGGCCAAGCGATGGGAGGATCGCGATTCTTTCTTGAAGTATTTCGACGGAATATTTTAGTCGTTAATTTCTATAGTGTGGCTTTCTAATCAAACTTGGGCTACACTAGCGCGATGTAAAAGCATAGCGAGCATTCAAATGCAAAGGACGGCAGTGGCGGACACGAGCGACTTCACCAGATGAAGTACTTGAAAACATTACGGATTTACACAGTTAAAGTGTTTCCTTTTTCTTATGTACCTCTACCCTTAATGCGATCCCTAATAAGATCTTTGTTAGGAACTCTTTTATAGATAATGTCATGGTCGATGACAATATAATAACAAAATGACCAATTAAAAAATTTGACATTCTCTTAATCACTCACATTACAATAACTTAGAGGCAAAACAAAACTTGGCGCAAGCTTGCTGGAGGAGCCACGAAACAAAACGTTTAACCAAAACGATAATTAGCTACTTACTTCCTAAGTTCAATGTTAAATTCGGCCAACAACTTTTCACAAACAGAATGCAGTTCTCCATGCAGCTCTGCTTCAAAGGATAGACAACGCAAAAGTGAGATCCTTTTCTCTCTCTTCAGGTGTATGGAGTACTTGTTGAACACGACAATGATAGCTAGTGATGAAATCAGTGCGGACAAGTGATCCATTGACCCAAATTTACTTTTAGTCAAGATGGTGATGTTGGCTTCCAGTTTCGGCGTCAAAAGGTTAAATAATACCTGCAAATAAGTTCAACACTACTCTCAGTATTGTTGAGGATGGGAAGTTTGGGTAAAGAGAAAAACTTACCGATTCTGCAAATAAAAGTACATTTCACAATGAAAGATGCCAACAGAAGTGCCGAGGAGGACGCCGTTTTGGAAAAGTATTTGATGTTTCCCCATCCAATTTTTGAACGTTATCTCATTTCAGTAATTATCGATGCAAGAATTGTCCAAAAACCGACTGAGAAAGCTCAGATTCACTCCAAAAAGAGGAGGAAAATATCGAAAAGGCCGTCGTTCCTTTCTGGAGGATGGAGCGGAAATTACCAAATTCAAAAGCACGAGGACAGCCAATCTTTCTCTCGGTAACAACTAGTTCTACCTTGTTCGATGCTACCAATGAAATCGAGGCGCAAAACACTTAAAAAGGCGCTCAGAGCTACTGAGAGTACCCTCACTTAGGGGCTTGATAACAAAATACCCGGTTGCGCACCTGGGTGAAAAACAAAAATCTACCTATCAGTTATTTATCTAGCTACACATCTAGCTAATTTTGAAAAAAGAGCGGAAGGTTCCCATATTCGAGTAGAAACAGCAATTCTACCTATGTTAAGTTGAATGAACAAGTAATTCAATGAAGCGATCGGAGCTTTTTAGCCTGCTTATTTCCTATAAAAAAAAGAAAATCTAAAGTACAAGCACTTGCGGTGCCCACCTAACACAGGATTTGGGTCATGGTAGGGCTATAAACAATGTGCATAATACGCAATGTTACGCAGAATTAATGTAAGACTATGACGAAGAGGTCTATGTAAAGTAATAATAGTCTTAAAGTCAACCTTTTGATCATTGAAACTAGTGGACTTCTTTTTAGGTTGGCTAAGACCTTCTTGTACCCAAACACCTGACAGGCACTCCACAACAATATCCAGTCTCGTCAATGCTTCTGTGGCATTCATCATATCAGTTGCCTCGTTCAAAAGAAAGCCTTTCCATTTTGGCAGGTAAGAATGAAACGCCATAGTGTAATATTCAGCTTTCTGGTCCATTAGTTTTAAATCGGACTGTTCGTCGTAAAAATACGCCACTCCATCAAATTGATTCCATGTCACTGCAAAGATGCAGAAGATAATCGTTAAAAGGCTATTTCCCTTCAAGAGTGCCAAAGGATAAATCCTCATATCACTCGCTATCGGATCGAGGATTGCTGTACTTTCCACATGAAACTTAAAGTTTCATGCGTTCTCCCAACCTAGCAGTATTTATTACAGATTCACTCCACTAGAATACAAAACAAATAATATAAATTACAACTAAGGTTAATAAAAACCACAAAAGGAAAAATTGTGGAGAAGGGGACAACCAAAAGCGCTGACGCACCATACAAGGGATACCCCCTCTAATTAAAGTATAGCAAAACTATATAGAAATATGAAAATAGATACCTTAATTATCCTTATCTTTAATAAAACTTAAGACATTCTTTTTAAAAGTTTCAATACTATCTGATTCTCTAATGTGATTAAGTAAGCTATTCCATTCACCAACGATACGGTTAAAATACTATATTTAAGACCGTTAGTTCTACTAAAATTTGGGACAAGGTCCTGTATGTCATTTTTCCTCATATTATAAGCCATGCTTCTGTCCTTACAAAATATGAGCTTATTGGAAATGTCTTTATCATAACGGCCATTAATTACATTGAACAAAAACGTAACATCCCTAATGAACCACCTATCAGATAATAGCAACAATTTCAATTTAGATAGTCTAGTACCATAATCATCATCAGACCTAGTGTTCCATCTGGTAGCTCTTCGCTGAACAGCCTCCAATTTGTCAATGTTACATTTAGTATAAGGGTTCCAAGTTTCACATGAATATTCGAATAAGGGTCTCACAAGACTACAAGAAAGTGTTCTCATGGTGTCAACATCATTTAAGTCTCTACAGGTCATTTTTACCAACCCTAAAACCCTATTGGCCTTAACAGTTATTCTATCTATATGCTGGTTCCATGAGAGACCACTAGCAGTAAACAATCCTAAATCTTTATAAACATTAACACATTCCAAAGGTTGACCCTCAATGTTATACTCGCCAACTAAGGGTGCCTTTTTCCTGGTTATTCGCATGATCTTACATTTCTTTGTCATCTTGTTCATCTTACACCAATCTGATATTTTATATGTCACTTGAGCTAATCAAATCTGGAGAAGCAATAATACTCTTATTTGCTCCGCTTAACTCTGGAGGCATAGACAACAAGCCTGCACTTGCCGGACGCTGGGCAAGGATCCTCAAAAATTCTGCAAGGGCTGCTGTACTTAGCATCGAATTTGTTTCCAAATTTATTCGGTGTAATTTCGCTTAACGACAAGCCGAGTATTTTCAAAAAGTCTAGTAACACGGCAAGATTCTAAAGCCAAGGAAACAAATTGCCTGGGAGGAACATAAAAAACGTTATCACTTTTATTTCATCTTTTTTAATACCACACCACATTTTTGCGATTCCATCATAAAAAAAAACGTTTAGGAACACAGCAAGTGGTTAGCATGGGAAAGGGTTAATTGTATGCCAAGGAATTAAATTGCTTACATCGCAGAACTTCCTCCCAACTGGACAAATAGGGTTAATTTAATTCAGATTCATATCTTTCTTTCTTCTGTAAGGAACACTGTTGATTTGGAAAGGATTCTGTGCAGCTAAACGCAGTTTCAGCGACATAAAGAGATTAAAAATCATCCGTCACAGAGGTTGTTTTGCTTGCAATTTTTCAAATGCATTATCATAGTATCATGATTTCGCTTTGTTGACAGATTGGTAAGACAATTTTCCTAATGAAGGGGGAAGCTCTTCCCGCAGACTTCCCTTGTAACCTCTTCATTAGCCCTTCCATCCTCGACATCTTGCCTCTATCACTCCAAATAATTGCCCAAATAATTGCCCAAATAATTGCCCAAATAATTGCCCAAATAATTTATGTTTTCGCACGTTTTCATTAAGAAAACTGTTCTCGGGAAAACGTGGGACATAGAATTTCCGTACCCTTTAAATAAATAAATTCAGCGTATCACCTTGTGCTACGCCCCGCTTCATACCAATTTAAAACTGATCTTGCAAATTTGTCTATGGATGCAGATAAACCAAATATCCATACAATTCAACCTATCAAAACCAGTCCAGTGCAAAATATTGTAAACACAAAATAAAATAAATATAAATATATTTTAAAATATTTTTAACAAGGAAAATATCCCAAAATATGAATTTCGTTCAAAGTTCGCACTTTGCATATCTAAATTACTTCTCACAACATAGCAAAACTATTTTGTGATGAAAACGCGCATTAGACTATTCGATTCACTCTTCTAAAGATACTTGTTTGATGGCTTTAGTAGGTTTTGCTTGATATTGACCGACTTACGGTATCTTGCGAGATTTTTCTTTTTCAGATACGAATAACAAAGTATTCAAATGCAAGATTCGATGCCACTTAAGCTTTACCCTCTCACAGATCGAGAAGAAAGACCTCCAAGGGCATTACTTACCACCCGGTTGAATATGATCATTCGGAATCTTTAATGCCCTCCTAATATTGCTAGTGGCTCCACGTCTTGACAAAAACTCGGTCAAGTCCTCCCAGAACTGGTTTTCTCCAGTGGTCACAACATAACTGTAACTAGTACCCTCGAGAGCTTGGTCAGGGGTCAAAGTGAGCTGGCCTCGAAAATGTTGAAGATAATCCTTTTCTTTCCGTTTGTTAGGCTGGCTATAGAAAAGCAAAATAAGAAAAAAGAAAGCATCATGCAATCAACTCTGCCAATTGAATCCTTCATGTTAAAAACTAAAGTGAAACCACGAGGCGCAGCCAAGTGGTTTCTCTGCAAAGTTTTGATAAAATTTTTTAAAGTTTTTTCGCGCGCTTGACATGTTCGATCGTTGCTTTGTTGTTTGTTCTAATTTGTATTATGTAATGACTTCCACAATGAAATACCAATAAAAATTGTTGTGGTAAACTCTGTTGTCCTGAATCGTTTTTTATCGCCCGGCTTCTTTTAATTTTTGTGCCGCCTGCTTTGGCATCGGCAAGTACTTCTACGAGGTTGACCGTCTTTCAACTTTGCGAACCAAGAACCGGATTTCTTTTTCTGAAGATTTTCCTCTACTTTTTCTACCATCTCAATAAGATCCACTTCAAAACTTTAAGTATCATTATCATCATCATCATCATTGCCATTGACCCCTACTGAAGCATAGGCCACCTGCAGGAGCTCTCCAGGAATCCTGGTCCTGGGCTAGTCTCTCAAGTCGTCCTCCAGGTATTACTCATCCTCTTTGTTTCAGTCTCCAGATCACGGCGCCAGGTGTTTCTTGGGCGTCCTCGCTTCCTCTTTCTCTATGGGTTCCAGGTCAGGGTTTCACGTGTGATACAGGTCGTTCGCTTTCGGAGGGTGTGTCTAATCCACCTCCAGCGTCTTTGAAGGATTTCAACTTCTGCTGATTGTTGCTTGGTTCGTTTCCAGAGTTCAATGTTGCTGATTGGCTCAGACCATCGGATCCGAAGGATTCTTCTGAGGCAGGTATTGATGAATTTCTGGATCTTCTTCAGCGTCGCAGTTGTGGTTCTCCACTTTTCAGCTTCATACAGCAGGGCAGGTTTTACTGTGGTGTTAAAGATCCTGATTTTGATGTTGATGGTCAGGTTGGGTGAGGCCCAAATGTTCTTCATTTGAAGGAAGGCTGCTCTTACTTTAACAATTCTCACTTTTTCATCGGCATCCGTCCAACCTTGTTTGTCAACAATGCAACCTAAGTAGGTGAAACTTGTCACGTCTTCTAATCCATCACCCTCCAATATTATGGGAGTTCTTCTGACTGCTGTGTTGTTTTTGAGGACCTTGCTCTTACCCCTGTGGACCCTCAGACAAAGACGGGCTGAATTGTCCGCAACAATGTTGGTCTTAGCTTGCATCTTTTGCTGGGTATGGGATGGGAGAGCTAGGGCATCTGCTAAGTCCAAGTCGTCAAGATGGGTTCAAAGAGTCCACTGTATTCTTTTTCTTCTCTTGGCTGTGGATGTCTTCAACACCCAGCCGATGGTCCGTAGGAATAGGAAGGGCGACCGCAGGCATCCTTGTCTCATTTCTGTGTTTACTTGAAAGGCGTCTATCAGTTGGCGACCACAGACCACCTGGACGTCATTCCATTGTAGGAGTTTCTAATGATGCTGGCAATCTTCTCCAGTAACCCTTAATGTCTCAGCAGTTTCCAAAGGCTCTGTCGGTCCAGAATGTCAAAGCCTTTACGTAATCGACAAAGTTGATGTAGAGAGAGGAACCCATTCGCATACCTGTTCTAGAATGATGCGAAGTGTTGTAATCTGGTCTGTGCAGGAGCTGCCCCTGCGAAAGACGGCCTACTGGTCCCGTAGCTGGGGGTCAACTGCAACTTTCATCCTATTCAGTACCACTCTGCTGAACACCTTGCCTGGGATGGAAAGTAGCGTTATTCCTCTATAGTTAGAACAGGAGCTGAGGTCACCCTTCTTCGGCAGCTCGATGAGGTAGCCCTCGTTTCAGCCTCATGGGACTTGTTCTTCTTACCACATGTTCTTGAAGAGGGGGTGCAGCAGCTCCAAACTGGTTACTTTATCCGTTTTCAATGGAATACTGTCGGGTCCTGCTGACTTGCCATTCTTCACCTGTTTGCTGGCCTGATACATTTCCGCCTTGATGGGTGGACCACAGTCGATTAGTAGGTCATCGTTGACTGGTGGGATATCTGGCGGGTCCGATGATGCTGATCTATGCGGTAACTCTTCAAAGTGCTTCATCCATCTCTCCTTCTAGCCTTCTTCAGCTGTCCATAGTACATCCCCTAGTATATCGTTCTTAAAATTCGGAAGTTTTTCACCGACCATATCTCAGAAATTTGCAGTTGACGAGATTTCCGAGCGTTGCGTTACATGCTACGTCATTTGTGTCTTCTACAACCTTATTGACAATAGTCCTTGTCCGATGAACGTGCGAGAAATACTACTGTTACTGTAAAAATAGTAATAGATCACATGTCAAAATGTGGTAAGCACATCAGTGACACACTTGGCTTTTTTGTTCTTACAACTCTTTCACGTCATCTGTGATCTATTACTGAACAGACGCACAACAACAACATTAAATCTACCTGTTACACTGCAGCTTTTCATAAGTGTGTTATTCAATCATTGCCACTTTCCTAATACAAGAAAAACGAATAAATCGCTTTCAGAATATGTAGCTCTGTGCGTTTTTAATGTCCCTTTTTCAAAAGTTCAAGTAAAGCCTGGGGTTGTTGCTTTTTCTTTTTCTCTTGAATATTTGATACGTCATCTGGAACTACTGTTGCTGACTTCTCAACTCGTCCTGAAATTTCCTGGAATTTCTTGCGGTTGTTGAATCCTCACGTTTTAATATGCTGAATCCCTTTCCCCTTGTTTCTTTCTTAAATCTAATTCTTCTTGTTTCAACTCATATTGTAGCGCCGTTGCCTCTCTCAAATACTTTATTGTTTCATTTAGAGTTTGTTCTCTCTTTTCAGAGTTGATCATTCCCAATTTTTCCTTTGTTTTTGCTAGGCGTTCTGTGACCTTCCTCTCCGTGTCTTTAGCTGTGGCCTCATCTTGCGCCCTTCACCAGAGAGCTTTTCTAATTTTTTTTCTTGCTCTTGTTTCCTCTCTTTAGTAATCATCAATTTTGGTCTTCAGTGGCGAACTTCCAGTAGCGTTTTGCTAGAATCAATCCTTCTTCTCAAAATCTCTTTTTAATATTTTATGTCTATCTCGGATCGAATGCAATGACACATTAAGGCATGGCTTTTGCAAATGATTCAAGGTCATTCAAGCTTTTAATAATTGGATCGAAGCAGTTTCCTCACTCCTGGCTTCCAAAGTTCGAACAAAACTACTTCTCTCCCAAGTAAGACACTACCTTCTCTAACATTCTCTTACAAGGTGGTGGTGCTTTGGACGCTTGAGTTGTTGGTTTCATCTGAGATCTTTTCCTTGCAATACAACATAGACTATGGCAACGATTGAGTACGTTAAATAGGGGCAAAAACTGTCTTAAACTCCTGTCGGTATATTTTGAAAATTTTTTGGATTAACAGTAAGACTGACATAGCAAGAAAAAAGGCTAAAAGAGAACTCTCGTCGTCATGCTGTCGAACACGACTTCAAAACAGATATTTTGAAGTCTTGCCCAATTGAAGATAACGCGTGCAAAGAACAAAAATTCGGGAGTGCATGCGTAAAAACTGTTTTGAATGAAAACACTTTGTCGTCGTTTTATAGTAGGTCGTCGATTCGTAAGCTCTCATACAAAGTTATTTGAAAGGTGACTACAAAGATATGTACTTACTCTACTGCACACAAATCAACACAGCTACATTCAAAATCTCCAAACTCAACTCCTCCTGTTCTTATGGAAAGTTTTCTGTCCGAGAATTCAAACACTGAAGAAACCAGAACATGGAACGCTACAGTAACTCCAGCTTCGGATGTGCCTTGCAGTTGTTTGGGGGGTCTATGGTAATGAAATATTGTAAAAAAAAATAATAGCAATATTGACATATTAGACATGTTCCAAAGAAAAAAAACCTGTTTTTCTTATGATATTGGAGTTATCTAGTGATAATAATAATAATAATAATAATAATAATAATAATAGCTATAAAAACAATAGTAATAATGAAAATATTATCATCGGTTTATCAAAGTGTTTCTATTGCATATAGCTCGTCAACTATAAATCAGCTAGTTCATAATAATGATAGACATTCTACAGTACTATGGACGCGAAATCTTAGAGGATGGTACAGACCCAGTTTGCAGGATCACTGTTAATTCCAGGAAACTATAGACGATATTGAAGTAGTGTAGGGCGAGCAGCCAAAAACTGTATAACTATAGAAACAAAACAGGGAAGCCACGCACCTGCACTTAAACATTTGTAAAGAGCTCAAAACAACAGTGAATTATGTGAGCAAGAACCTAGCATAGTTTCAGAGAAAAATGATATATTCTTTCGGAACATATGCCAGCACAAACAGATCATGAGATAACGGCCAACAGACCAGATATCATGATCAAGGACAAAAACGAACAAAAACGAAAAAAAGGCTGCCTTTATCATCAAGATATAAGTCCCAAAGGACAAGAACACACCAGTGAAAGTTAGAGGAAACAATGTCCAGAAATAGAGGTAAAAAGAATAAGGGGAATTGGAAGCCATAACAGTACCAGCGGCTATAAAAGCCCTGTGATTTGCAAGAAAGAGAAAGAGAAATACACCCAAATGAATCTGGGTAACATCAAAATACAACTACAGAAAAATAACAGTAGGTGGGCTGATCACGAGCTACACCACTAGAGTATAAAAAAAGCTTGGACAAAAGCTATGAATCAAGCATGTACTGAGATAGTATCAGAGAAATACATAGGTAAGTGGTCAACCCTTCGTGGTGATAGAAGTGCCACATTATGAAGAAGTCAATGAAGGAGAAAAATAAGCTGAAAAAGGTACCACGACTTTAGCGCCTACGTTCACACCTGACAAAACCGGCATATCTTTTAATCAAGCATCACTGATATCAATAACCAGAAAACGATATATAATAAAATGTGTCTCACGATAATCCGCCATTTACGAAAAAACCGTGAAGGGCTTGCGAGAAGGTTTACAAACTTACATAACACCATGAACGAAGTTAAACTTAATATGTAGGTCTCTATTTTCATTTTTTCAACTACTTATCTCAAGAAGATTCCTTTCAGAACAGACTTACATTGAGGATTGATGCTGAGAAGTGCTTCCCTCCTCCTCCTGTCCCTCGCCTTTGTTGTCCACTTTTTGCTAAAGTTAAAAAATATTGTAAAATACAATTTCCCTTTGTTTTTAAAAAATGACAGTAGTTACATGTGTAAGTGGGAGGGGGGCCTCCTACTAAACATCAAAGTAGGTCATTTCTTTTTTTCCCTTTTAAGTTCGATGACCTGATTTGTCTTTCTCTCTTCAGTTTCTCTTAAAGACCTCACGATGACCAAGGAAGACCTTCCGTGTATGTGACTCAATGTTTAACTTGTCAACATCAACGATGAAATGTGAGTGATACATACATGCCAACTCTCCAAGATACACTTAAACTTGATTGATAATGTAGAGTTCTTTTTGACTCAGGTCCCAGATTAATATACCATAACTATAATTACAACTGTCAAAGTATGAGAGTTAAGTAAAGTTTAAGGTTGAGGTTAAGGAGCTTTACCTCAGAGGCACTGTCCTCTCCTTGTCTTTCAACTGTTTCAGCCCTTTCAGGTGTTTTGGTAACTGCTGCAGAACTCCCTCTCACAACTCCATTTGCTATTTCTTCATCCCTCCCAAAGCCCTTGTTATCTGGATCAGTTGTGGTTGGAGTCCCGTCTGAGTAATGACCACTTTCTGATGATGAAGTTGAACATGCAATCATCAAAGGGACTTAAACCAAGAGATGTTTTCACATATTTTCTTTGCATAAGGTCTGTTACCGAAATTAAACAAAAAGTAAACATTCTAATGGCTAGATTTGGTTATAACCCAAACAGTAGGCCTCAAGTAAGCAATTTGATTATGAGGTCTAGATTAACTCTTTCTTGTGGTATTTTATGAGCAGTTTTTTCTCCTTTTTTAAACAGAGATTTTGTCATCATCGAAAAAACAGAATTTTGAGACATCTGAGTAACACAAGCATGGCTTAAAAAAATATTTTTAGTGGTCCTTTACCAAAACCAGAAAACAAGAGTTCAACAAATTTCTGGTAAAAAAACTGGCTGCTATTGCCTAATTAAGATAT
Source organism: Stylophora pistillata (assembly GCF_964205215.1). Lineage (NCBI taxonomy): Eukaryota > Metazoa > Cnidaria > Anthozoa > Scleractinia > Pocilloporidae > Stylophora > Stylophora pistillata. The sequence goes on from NC_142529.1 coordinate 19,842,389, forward strand.
TCAAGCAGAATTAGCAAAAAAGGACTCAACAAGGCTTAACTGCATCAGCATCCGACTAAATTTTAGACTTTCTAAAACATTTTGGAGGCCAATCACTTCCCAGTTTTTGCATCACTATAATAATGATAGCAAAATACAGAGAGAGCAAACATGGCGGCGTTGAGACACATGTTTATGCGCTCTGCAGTTATCTTGGTTTTCCACCTGGTTCATGGCGATTTGCTAAAGCTTTCTCATATTCTACACCTTAATAATGGTACAGGCTGTTATTCAGCATTAGCTGTTGGAAAATAACTTAATTCCTTTAACCCTTCCATGTTCTCGATGAAAAGAAGAGCTCCAGAGAGAGCGACAGACAAGCTATCTCGCATATGAGTTCTCGGTTCGTATCATCAAGCTTTTTACTCGCCGGTTTGCTGCTGCAGTGCAGCGATATCTCCGTAAACCCAGGACCAAATGTTGACTTGAAATTTCCACGGCGCCGAAGATCTACCGCAATTTCGTGGCTTTAAAATAGCTCATCTTAACGTGCGAAGCATTTTGAACAATATGAATCATGTCCGATTACTATTTAGTAAAAAAATTCGATATTTTTCCTTTTTCTAAGACATGGCTGAACCCATCTATAAAGGATTCTGAAGTAAATATTCCTGGCTATTCAATACCTTGATTTTTTTACTATTGAGTGTAGTATTCAAGCTAAAAACAGGAAAGATGTAAGACTCTTCAAAGCACTGCTGTTCGAAGTGCTTCCAACAAAGACGTGAGTCTTTGGGCAAGGATTTCCTTCCAACAGCATGAATCCAAGCTCGTCGAAGTGCTGCATCATTCGGAAAATTGGGGAAACGAACTTTGGGATCGCTTTTCCTGTTTTAACTTGAATACTACACTCAAAAGCAACGCAATGCGGCATTATGCTACCAATTTTACCGAGGGCAAAGGAATCGAGCAACCATTTTACGTCATCACCCCAGAGAGCCTTGCGCACCGATCAAAATGGCAACCGCGGGACGTTCGAACTCGTCATGAAGGCCTCTTTTGAGAGGCCAAAACAAAAAATCTAAGGGGAAAAAACATTTTTCTGTCCGAAAAAACTACTTTTCGACACTTGAAGAGAATTTTAAGCGATATTTTCGAAAACAGTGGAGGATCCCTTTGAAATGGAAAGGGGGAGAAAATCTGCGCTAAAACAAAATAAATTTTAACGATAATAGCGAATGACTATACTTATGCGTTTTCTCAAGCTGTAGGACGGGTTATTCCTTGCTCTCTTCTTTTTCAACAGCATAGACGTGTAAACTCTTCCTAAACTAATGTTTCACGTAGTAACCACAAGTATAATGGTAGAAAAATTTACTGTCTACTAGCTTTTATGTCAAAGAAACATGATCACAGGGTACCTTTAGAAGTTTCCAGAGGAATGCTGTCTTCAGACTCGGGGCTTACGCTCTCGGAAGATACGTTAGACGAGGTTTCGATGTCTCCCAAATAGCCAGTGTCCTCTAAGGCATTCCTTTCAAGATGATTACCCTTTTCTTCACTGCTAAGAACTGTTTGGTAAAAGCACAAAATTAACAGGAATAATATGTTACTGCCCATACGTCACCCTCCACTACGATCTTAATGGTCAGCGGTTACTTTCACATAAACATCACTTCACAACTTGCAAGCTGTAGACATATCCAAAAACATAATCTAAATCAGCAGTGCTAAAATTGTTCACTCACTGGGCTGCTTTTGTGCTTCCTCTGCAGCTCTAATGAGCTCAGACCAGTCGATCGTCTGGGGGTAGTTTGGGGCGTCATTGCTCTCTTTAGAATATCTAAGTAAGAAAAATTTGTCTCAAAAAAAATTTAAATTGTGTAAGACTCAGCAATATGCAATAGGCAGTAGATCGAAAAACATAACGATGCTTATTGGAACTGACAACATCAGAAGTTACTAGATTCATAGGTTCAACGAGACCAAAATGTTACTTACTCCTTTCAATCGGTATTTTTTCATATTTTGTAATTAACACCTTTTGGAAATGTAAATCAAAACTTCATATACAAATATGTAAATATCACATTATAATCTCATCATTCTCCTTTTACTTGTTAAAGAATGTTTTAAAGTGTTTTGCAGAGGATTTGTTCAAAATGCAAGACAGAAAACCTGCCGCATCTCACATAGTTATGAGTACCATGTTCTACAGGAGTAGGATGATTCAAGAATATAGTGACTAATTGCTATTCAACCAATAACTAAATGGTAACAAATAATCATATCGATAATGATAATAATGTTAAACCGAGGAACAGACAGGGAGCGATTTATAAGATCAATTGCTTCGACTGCCGAGCCTCCTGCATTGGAGAGACTGGCAGAAACCTCGCAAAAAGACTGAATGAACACAAACGGGCGACGAGGAAATGTGATGTCAACAGTCACATTGCTGAATATCATCGACTTGCGAACCACAATATTGACTGGGACTCTGCGCAATGCCTAACCTACAGCACTAACTACTCTCAACGATTGACTCTGGAAGGCTGGTTGACTATCTTAAAACAGACTTCTCTCAACAGGTGTCAACTACTACAGGTTCCATACAAATGACTCCTACAGGACATTAACAATACAAACGAACCGAACAGAACGACCTAACTTTACCGACGGATCGAAACAGACCAATCACGACCGACTTATGCCACTTGAGTCTTACAGCCAAGAGCATCACGGTAAAACTGACCAATCATTTTACACGAACTGGCCTAAGAACATTTTACTGACAACAACTATTCACTTGACTCTGATGATGACTTCCGCACAGGTTGTCGAAACGTCAGTCACCACCACCGACAACAGTCCTTCTCAGGACTACACTCACCCAGACGATCACACTACACTTTCCTCTTTCGGTCTATCCTCTAAGCGCCAATAATTATTAAACTATGATTATTTTCATTTTGCCTGTTAATTATAAGTTATTTTCTTATTTCATTGCGCTTTTTCGCCATTTCACCGTTCCATCATTCCATCGAACAGGGTCACGCCGTAAGACTTCGGACTTTGGTCGCTTTTCAAATTTAGCAGCCCTTTTATAGACTCTAGTCGCTGATTGAATGGTAAAATACGTTCTCTTCGAATAAATAAAACCTTTTCTTCAAAGTTTTTACGATGTGCAAATCGAACCTATTTAGAAATTTCTGCGTGAAAAAGTCTTGTTTTCAATTACGTGACGGAGACACCACCCTGAAACTACTTTCAGATCTTTATCATCTTTTGTACTGTCAAAACAAGAACTGAAACATTTTATCCCCAGATATACTCACACCTTCAAGATATTTCTCTAGGAAAAGCTTTGTTGTTGTTATTTTTGTTTTCACGCACCATTCTGAAATGATTGTGAGATGTTTATGGTCTTCTGTAATACTCTGTAATACTCTGTGATGCTGACCGTAAAAATTCCGATCCTGGCTCAATTTGACCCCGAGTCGGGGTCAAATTGAGCCAGGATCGGAATTCTAAGCGTTGAACGACCGAAGAAGTTCCAAGACAAACAAAAGCCAAGAGCGGGAAATATCGAGTAAAACTCGCCAGACTTCGTTGTGGCTTAGACTACAGAGCAGGCTTAATTTTGGAGAGCGAGTGCTCAGTATTTTCTTGGCGAAAATTATGGCCGTCATCTTTGATTTTAACGGAAGCGGAAGGCTAGGGAGAGAAAGAAATCTGGACCAAGGGAGTGAGCGACAGTGAAAAAATAAGGAGGGGGTAGGGAATATTACGCAGGCATCTTTTCGCCCTTCCTCTACCGTCGACTCTAGCTCCAAATTGAACGTGGCCATTTGAATAAACGATCGCACGTTTCTTAACTTTAACTCGCTCTAATAAGACGCCTGCACTGGCTTAGAGGTCGTTCGAATTCTACTGTGACACTTATTCACTCAACAGGAAAATATCGTGGCTTCGCCTCAATAAGATGTCAACCAGCGGTTCGCTGTAGAAGAAGACGTGCATCTCTTATTGTATATGACTGTATAATAACACGATGAGTAGCCCCAGTCTTTTTCAATCTTAATCGTATTTAAATCACTTCATTTCGAAGTCAAGTGTAACTGAATACCTGCCAGTTATCCCCTCAAGATAAGTAGCTATCTTCTCATGCCCAAACTCTCTGGCAATAGCTTTAGGAGGAGCCGGGTTGTCTTTGCAATGGTCATGAACTACTCTTCCAGCGGACGAGTTGAAGATCATTTTAATAAATTGTTCACCACCAATTTCTGCTGCAGCGTAAACTAAGACGCATAACATCTGCACAGGTTCTGAAGAACCTAAAAAAAAAAGGGTGTATACAATTAATGGCAGCTAGAAACAGTCATCAAACGAATTCTTCTATTTTAGGAAACTGCCTGACAAGAACAGCTAATTGCCAAACCTTCAACACTTGTTATAGAATCAAAGAAACATCTTAAGAAAATCAAATTACAACCTTTTTTTGAAATTGACCGGTCTAGTGTGAAACCAAAACAACATTTTAAAATTGTTTTCACGAATGTATACATATTTCAAAGAAGAATATTCAGTATGAAAACGCAATATGCATGGAAGGATGTTGATTGCTTCATCATTACGTAATTTCAAAAATAGGAAGTTAAGACTGCATTTGGCCACTGCTGCCGCATCCCACATATTTATGAATCAGGCTTGTTCCACAATAAAAAGATGTTTCAAGAATATAGTTACTAACTGACATTCAACCACCAATAATTAAATGGTATCAAACAATCCTTTTAACAATAATGATAATGATGATGACAAAGATAATAATAATGGTAATAATGATAATGATAACAATATAAATAGTAATGTTAACTTGTAACGGTTAGCTCAAGAACCTCACTGTTCCTCTATCGGTCTTTACTCTAGGCCCCAATAATGATTAGACCTCTTTTAATTTTAATTTTGCCACTAAATCATAAGTTATTTTCTTATTTCATTGCGATTCCATTTTTGTCAGACTTTTGTTTCATACAACAAGGAATTCCTTGTTGTAGGATGTTTGGCCATTTCACTGTTCTAGAAGGTCACTGTTAAACTCGAGGTATCGTATTTCTGACCTTGGTCGCTTCCCAAATTTTGCGGCTCTTTTGACCATTTGTCGCTCATTGAAATCATGATAAAATGCGCTCTGTTCGAGTAAATAAAAATTTTTCCCTAAGTTTTCCACGACGTGCAGATATCTCTGAAAAGAAAATTAATTTTCAATTACCTGCCGGAGACGCCCCTGTAAAATTGTTTTGAGATCTTTATCATCTTTTGTGGTGTCATGACAAGAACTGAAAAAAAGTTACATCTTCGGATCTACTGGGCATAATTCGCTGATTCAAACGGTAAAATGCTCTCTCCTTAAAGAAACACATTTCGTGAAAGTTTTCATTATGCGCCGAGCACACCTTCTAAGACCTTTCGGCAAGGTAAAGCTTTGATTTTCGTATGCTATCCTGAAATAATTGTGAGATGCTTATCGTCCACTTTTGGTCCGAAACAAACAATTAGTGGCATCGGGAAACAGTGTGATCACGAGCTAATTCCGAATAACATTCGAAGCGATCCCAAGAAGTCGTCACCAACACTTGAAAGACCGAAGATATTCCGAAACAAACAAAAGGCTAGAGCGAGGAATATCGGGTAAAACTCGGCAGACCACGTTGTGGGCTAAGAAGTCATTCGCATTCTATTGTTACACTCACTCAACAGGACAACATTATGGCTTCGCTTACATAAGAGATAATAGCTGTAAAAATTGAGTATATGTAATTAAAACAAATATTCAATTCACGGACGATGTCTCAATCGCGGACATTATCAGCCGACATATCAGCCGCCTGAAGTGGTTTATTTACCAAATAATGCTTGAATTATAAAATTTCATTGATTGTAAGATGGTTCATCACTCAAGCCGTGCAGAATTCTCGACTTTTTAAAAGTCCAACCATTTAGAATTTCTTCCTTGATTTGAATCACATGCAACGGCACTCAATTGGTTTTCATGAAATTTAGATACAAGCAATAAGTTGCGCCCCTCACCACAAATTCCATAGTTTTGTGCTTCAGCGCCACTCACTGTTGTAGTGTTATGACAAATCAACATCTCAGAATAACTTCGAAAAAAATCCGCCTGTAGCTTCGGATTTTCAATTATCCGTTGAAGAGCCTCTTTATCTTGATCGTAATAACAAATCTTCGTTTCGCCTAGCACTTTACCATCTGCTCGTTGTAAAAATATTTTGACCCATCCTGGCGTTTTGGAAGCTACAATAATAAGACAAGAAAAAATAATGACCATCTTAGAGCCAAAAAGAGTGTATAAAGTATAAAAATAGTAAATATTTCATGCAGTAAATGGTTTGAAGCCGGAGTTAACATGTGAAAGTGTAGTCTGATCGTCCGGGTGAGTGTAGTCCTGAGTAGGACTGTTGTCGGTGGTGGTGACTGACATTTCGGTAGCCTGTGCGTTGTGTCAGTCTGTAGAACGGGTTATTGTTTGCTCTCTTACTTTTCTACGCACATACGTGTAAATTCTTTCTACACCAGTACATAACTCAATGTTTTACATAACAAACACAAGTATAATGGTGGAAAGAATTTACTGTCTACTAACTTTTATGACAAAAAAACATGATCAAAGGGTACCTTTAGAACTCGCCAGTGCAATGTTATCTTCAGACTCGGAGCTTACGCTCTCGCAAGATTCGTTAGACGAGGTGTCGATGTCTCCAAAATAACCAGTGTCCTTTGTACCATTACTTTCAAGTTGATTGCTCTTTTCTTCACTGCTGAAACCTGTTTGGTAAAAGCACAAATTTAATTGGAATAACATGTTACTGCCCATACGTCACCCTCCGCTAAGATCCTAACGGTCCGCGGTTACTTTCGCATAAACATCAGTTCACAACTTGCAAGCTGTATACATATCCAAAAACATAATCTAAATCAGCAATGCTAAAATTTTCAACTCACTGGGCTGCTTTTGTGCTTCCTCTACAGCTCTAACGAGCTCAGACCAGTCGATCGTCTGGGGGTAGTTTGGGGCGTCATTGCTCTCTTTAGAATATCTAAGTAGGAAAAATTTGTCTCAAAAAATCTATTTAAATTGTGTTAGACTCAGCAATATACAATATGCAGTAGATCGAAAAACATAATGATGCTAATTGTAACTAAGGTAAAGGTAAAGTCTGTTTACGAGCCTAGTGGCCCATTAGGCCGGTGCTTAACTCCGGTTTCTGTAGCATGAAGTGACTAGGAGTATTTCTACTCCCCCCTGGATGGGATGCCAGTCCATCGCAGGGTTACCCCCAGCATTAAATTGCCGGTACCCATTTATACACTTGGGTGAAGAGAGGCACTGTGAGAGTAAAGAAGTGTCTTGCCTAAGAACACAACACAATGTCCCGACCGGGGCTCGAGCCCGGACTACTCGATCCAGAGTCGAGTGCACTAACCATGAGGCCACCGCGCCTCCACTATTGGAACTAACAACATCAGAATTTACTAGATTCATAGGTTCAACCAGGCCAAAATGTTACTTACTCCTTTCAATCGATATTTTTTCATATTTTGTAATTTTAAACACCTTTTGGAAATGTAAATCAAAACTTCATATACAAATATGTAAGCATCACATTATAATCTCATCATTCTCCTTTTCCTTTTCAAAGAATGTTTTAAAGTGTTTGGCAGAGGATTTGTTCAACATGCAAGACAGAAAACCTGCCGCATCTCACATAGTTATGAGTACCATGTTCTACAGGAGAAGGATGATTCAAGCATATAGTGACTAATTGCTATTCAACCAATAATTAAATGGTAACAAATAATCACATCGATAATGATAATAATGTCAAACCGAGGAACAGACAGGGAGCGATTTATAAGATCAATTGCTCCGACTGCCGAGCCTCCTGCATTGGAGAGACTGGCAGAAACCTCGCAACAAGACTGAATGAACACAAACGGGCGACGAGGAAATGTGATGTCAACAATCACATTGCTGAATATCATCGACTTGCGGACCACAATATTGACTGGGACTCTGCGCAATGCCTAACCTACAGTACTAACTTCTCTCAACGATTGACTCTGGAAAGCTGGTTGACTATCTTAAAACAGACTTCTCTCAGCAGGTGTCAACTACTACAGGTTCCATACAAATGACTCCTACGCGACATTAACAATACAAACGAACCGAACAGAACGACCTAACTTTACCGACGGATCGAAACAGACCAATCACGACCGACTTACGCTACTTGAGTCTTACAGCCAAGAGCATCACGGCAAAACTGACCAATCATTTTACACGAACTGGCCTAAGAACATTCTACTGACAACAACTATTCACTTGACTCTGATGATGACTTCCGCTCAGGTTGCCGAAACGTCAGTCACTAACACCGACAACAGTCCTTCTCAGGACTACACTCACCCGAACGACCACACTACACTTTCCTCTTTCGGTCTATCCTCTAAGCGCCAATAATTATTAAACTATGGTTATTTTAATTTTGCCTGTTAATTATAAGTTATTTTCTTATTTCATTGCGCTTTTTCGCCATTTCACCGTTCCATCATTCCATCGAACAGGGTCACGCCGTAAGACTTCGGACTTTTGTCGCTTTGCAAATTTAGCAGCCCTTTAGACTTTAGTCGCTGATTAAAATGGTAAAATACGTTCTCTTCGAATAAACAAACCTTTGCTTCAAAGTTTTCACGCTGTGCAAATCGAACCTATTTAGAAATTTCTGCGTGAAAAAGTCTTATTTTCAATTACCTGACGGAGACGCCACCTGAAACTACTTTCAGATCTTTATAATCTTTTGTACTGTCAAGACAAGAACTGAAAAATTTTATTTCCAGATATACTCACACCTTTAAGATATTTCTCAAGGAAAAGCTTTGTTGTTGCTATTTTTGTTTTCACGCGCCCTTCTGAAATGATTGCGAGATATTTATGGTCTCCTGTAATACTCTGTAATGCTGACTGTGAAACATCGGGTTCAAATTGAGTCAAGATCGGAATTCTAAGCGTTGAACGACCGAAGACCGACCGAAGACCGACCGAAGACTTCCCAAGACAAACAAAAGCTAAGAGCGGGGAATATCGAGTAAAACTCGGCAGACCTCGTTGTGGCTTAGCCAATAGAGCAGGCGTAATTTTGGCGAGCGAGTGCTCAGTATTTTCCAAGCGAAAATTATGGCCGTCATCTTTCATTTTAACGGAAGCAGAAGGCTGGAAAGAGAAAGAAATCTGGACCAAAGGCGTGAGCGACAGTGAAAAAATAAGGAGGGGCTAGGGGTTGGGGAGTGAATATTACACAGGCGTCTTTTTGCCCTTTCCCCTACCGTCGACTCTAACTCTAAATTAAACATGGCCGTTTGAATAAACGATCGCGCGTTTCTTAACCTTAACTCGCCCTAATAAGACGCCTGCACCGGCTTAGAGGTCGTTCGAACGCTATTGTGACATTCACTCACTTAACAGGAAAATATTATGGCTTCGTCTCCATACGAGGCAGAACGTAGCCATAAAAATAAAACTTAGCACCACCCCTGGGTAGCCGCCTCGTTGAATCATATTATCTACACACAAAAATCGCTTCAACAGCTGATGTCAACCCGCGGTTCGCTGTAGAAGAAAACGTGGATCTATTATTGTATAAGACCGTATAATAATACGATGAATACCCCCAATCTTTTTTCAATCCTAATCGTAATTAAATCACTTCATTCCGAAGTCAAGTGCAACTGAATACCTGCCAGTTATCCCCTCAAGATAAGTAGCTATCTTCTCATGCCCATACTCTCTGGCAATAGCTTCAGGAAGAGCTGAGTTGTCTTTGTAAAGGTCATAAATTGTTCTTCCGGCGGACGAGTTGAAGATCATTTTGATAAACTGTTCACCACCAATTTCTGCTGCAGCATAAACTAAGACACATAGCATCTGCACAGGTTCTGTTGACCCTAAAAAAAAGGGGTGTTGACAATTAATGGCAGCCAGAAACAGTCATCAAACGAATTCCTCTATTTAAGGGAACTAGCTGGCAAGAACAGTTGAGTGCTAAACTTCTAACAGTTGTAATACAATCAAAGAAACATGTTAAGAAAATAGAACTATCAACCTTTTAAAATTGGCCGGTCCAGTGTGAAACCAGAACAATATTTTAAAATTGTTTTCACAAAGGTATACGTATTTTGAAAGAAGAATATTCCGTATGACAATGCCATACGCATGGAAGAATATTGACTGCTTTGTGGTTACATGATTTCAAAAATAGGCAATTAAGACTGTATATGGCTACTGTTACCGCATCCCACATATTTATTTATCAGTCAGGCTTGTTCCACAAGAGAAGGATGATTCAAGGATATAGTGACTAATTGACACTCGACCACCAATAATTAAATTGTATCAAACAATCATTTTGACTGTAATAAAAATGATGATGACAAAAATAATGATGGTAATGATGATAATGATAATAATAACAATAGAAATAGTAATGTTAGCTTGTAAGGGTTACTCAAGAAACTCACTGTTCCTCCACCAGTCTTTTCTCTAGGCCCCAATAACGATTAGGCTTCTTTAAATTTTGATTTTGCCAATTAATCATATATTATTTTCCTGTTTCATTGCGATTCCATTTTTGTAAGACTTTTGTTTCATACAACAAGGCTTTCCGTGTTGTAGGATATTCTGCCATTTCACTGTTTGACCGTTTCATATGGTCCTTGTTAAACTCGAGGTATCGTATTTCTAACTTTCCTTGTTTTGCAAATGTCGCGGCTCTTTTGAGTATTAGTCGCTGATTGAAATGGTAAAATGCACTCTTTTCGAGTACATAACATATTTTCAAGTTTTTCACGATGCGCAGATATTTCTGAGAGGAAAAGCATTTTTCAATTACGTGCCGGAGCGCAACTGTGAAATTATTTTGAGATGTTTATCATCTTTTGTGGTGTTACGGCAAGAACTGAAAAAATTTATATCTTCGGATCTTGATCCGCCGAACACACATTAAAGCAGATTCTGCAAGGTAAGCTTTGATTTTCTCTGGCGACCCCGAAATAATTGTGAGAGGCTTATCGTCCCCTTTTTGTTCGAAACAAGCAGTAACTAACATCGGGGAACACTGTGATCAAGAACTAATTCCGAGTAACATTCGAAGCGATCCGAAGAAGTCCTTACCAAGCGTTGAAAGACCGAAGATGTTCCGAAACAAGCCAAAGCCTAGAGCGAAGAGTATCGGGTAATACTCGGCAGACTTCGTTGTGGGCTAAGAGTTCGTTCGTATTCTATTGTTACATTCACTCAACAGAACAAAATTATGGCTTCGTCTCCATAGGAGGCAGTAGCCATAAAAATTGAAGGGTATCTGTGATTAATTAACAACTATTCACCAAAGTGGAGGTGGTTAGTGGTGGATATTTACCGAGCCGCGAAGCGGCGAGATTAATATCCACCGCTAACCACCGACACTGAGGTGAATAGTTGTTTTACTATATACCAAAACAGTGAGATCAAATACACCACCAAAAATTGATTTTAATTCATACATTCCAGCAACGATTCCAGCATTTTCACACTCGGAAGTGAACAAGTAAGGTTACGCAAGATTAATTTGTAAACAAAACCTCTCTCACTGGTTTTTACGATAAACTCCGGGTTTAAAACTTAAACCATTACCTTTAAACACGGCCAAACCAAATTTAGTCGCTTTCTTTGTGTTTTCAGGGACTGCTTCGTCGTTAATTTGAGTGATTTCTTGGCTTGTCACGGATGCAGACCGGGACGCCATTTTCTTCCGAGTTGCTCGGGGGTAAATAGCAGAGGATATTTGGAGTTTGACTAGCCAATCAGAGCGTGCCTTCAACGCTATCCACTGTTTTAGTATATACTAAAATAAAATATTCATTTCTCGGGCGATATCTCAGCCGCGAATGTTATCAGCCGACCTACCAGCCGCCTGAAGTTTATTTACCAAATATGGCATAGATTATAAATTTGATTAATTGATTGATTGATTGATAGTGAGATTGATTGTAAGATGTAGTTTTAAATTAATTCAACTATTTAGAATTTCTGCCTCGATTTGAACAACATGTAATGGCACTTGATTGGTTTTCATTAAAGTTAGATACAATCAATAAGTTGCACCACCCACCACAAATTCCAAAGTTTTGTGCTTCAGCGCCACTGGCTGTTGCAGTGTTACGATTGGTCAACATCTCAGAATAATTTCTAAAAAAATCCGCCAGTAGTTGCCGGTTTTTAATTATTCGTTGAAGAACCTCTTTATCTTGATCGTAGTACGAAATTTTCGTTTCGCCAAGCACTTTACCATCCGCTCGATGTAAAACTATGTTGACCTCTCCTGGCGTATTGGAAGCTACAATAAGACAAGAAAAATATAATGTCCATCTTGATCAAAATTGCGGATAATGCAGACCTCTCTTAGAGCCAAAAAGAGTATAAAAGTATGAAAATAGTAAATATTTAGTACTTTAATCTGTTACAAGTTTTTTTATGACATGCTTAATACATGAGCAGGGGTGGCGCTCCCCTCCGCAAAAACCAACAGTCCAAATTCCAAATCGATCTGGAAAAGTGGACTAGAAGAGCCACCCAGTGGATGTCCATTGCTAAATTACTCATTTATTTATCATTTATCTATTTATTTAGTGCAAACGCATCAAATTAGGATTAATGATTGACTGAAACTTAATTATCAACGTGTACAAATAATTGTTCGATCTTTCGGGAATATCCACGTTTTTACAATAAGATACGCTAAAATTATACATTGATGTGGTATTGCAATTGGTATCACCTATTGAATACTGATCTCGAAGACGGCGAGAGCTTACGTATCTATATATAAATAGAATAAATGTTTGAAAAGAAAATTTGCCCTGAGCTGTTGCAGAATTCTCCACTGCGCTAAGGAAAATCCCTGCGTTCCGCTGGTACAGCAATCAATAGGACTGTATCTTCCTGGTTTATCAAGTTTATTTACGATCCGCGTACGCCTTTACAATCTCCGTACAATCTACGTTCAGTCGACCTCAATGTCTATTCCGAATGCCCTCAATTACAACATGTTATCTCTATTTATCACAACGGAAATACACACCTAGTTACGTAAATCCGAGATTCACAATGCTTATTTGCGCTTTACTAAGCCATTTTCCTGTCGCACAGTTTGACTTGCGTCCTTACCCAGACTAATCCAATTAGCCTCTAGCGATTAAACCCACACCCACTATTTGCGGAGCACGTGCCACATATTTCTATGTGTTACAGGATGTTCCAGCCCAAACGTACGCCTTAAATTCCTCTAGATAATTCACTCGCGTGTATAAGCTAACATTCTACCGATTATTTATTTTATCTATTTGTTTTTTGCAATTTTTGATTATGCAATAACACGTTTCACAACATGAGCGGGATTCGAACCCACGTCCCCCTGTTACTAGTCAGGTGTGATTTTCTTTTTTTTTTTCTATTTCTACTAAGACAGCTCAATGTGAGCCGCTTCTAAGCTATTCTATTTACAAGGAGACAAGGTTGAGATTTCTTAACTATTACAGGTTTTCTACTTATTGCAGTGTTACATTTATTGAGGCTAACTAGTGATAACATAACAAAAGGTTTGATATTACTGCGTATATATGGTGGGACTCGTTACATTGTATTAACCTGGTTGTTGGCATATACTAGCTAAAATTACGTATTCCAATAGGTCTATATAGGTGAAAATGGAGTCGTTCATTTACTAGACTTACAATAGTATCGTTAATGCACCATTTCAGAGGGAAATAGTTGCTGAGACCTGTGTTGTTGTACTTGGAAATCTTTTTGAATAAAGTGTTTAACCTTAGCATTAAAAATAGACTGTGGTGTGATGTGAATATCGTTTAAACGGAGTTCTACTGTCGATTTATGTATAGCGTGGCGTGCTATGTTTAGAATGAAATTAATTAGGTTGATTTCGCATCGCCAGTGGGCGTTAGCCTTCGTTAAGGGGACACCAAAAAGGGCTATGGGGTGTGTCAGGGTTATGGTGTCGTTGGATATGTCGGTGACGTATTTTTGTATGGTCACCCAGAAGGGTTTAAGAGCGGGGCAATGGAGGAGAAGGTGATCGAGCGTTTTGGTGTCATTGCAGTGCGGGCAGTCCATCGTGGGGTAGACGCCTATTCGGAAGAGGGACAGGGCGTGGGGGAGGACCCTGTGAACGATTTTCCACGTGATATCGCCGAAATGATTGGGAAGCAGGGGAGTGTAAAGTGATTTCCAAAAAGCGGAGGTGAATTTAGGGGCGGGGTTAAGGGTGCGCTCCCATTATTGTAGGCTGGGGATGGTGGGCTGCTGAGACGCCATAAGTATTTTGTAGAAACCCCGGGTGGGGATATTAGCAATTGGAGTAGCTGAGGAAGAGATGGTGAATTCGGCTGGGGTAGGCGGGGTGGGGGAGTTGTAGTGGAGGCAACAAGGCATCGCCAGTCGTCTGGGAAGGCCTGTAGTAAGGTGTTGAGTTCGCGGGTAAGTTGGCTCGGGGGGAAATCGGGAATCATATCGTAGAGCGCCTGGGTGGGTAGGAATCCTGGTATAGCTTCGCAACATAGATCGCTCAGTTGCGTAACTCCACTCTTAATCCAGTGGGGAAACAAGAGTGGTCGCCCTGCGCATTGTATACGTGGATTGAGGAAGAGTGGTTGGGCTAAGACAGTAGGGAGATTGTTTGCTATTTGGGTCGTGAGGTGAGGGTGTAGTTTGTACCAGGCGAGTAGGAGCTCGCGGTGAAATTGTGGGATAGAGCGCTCGATGTGTTAGGATTGATAGGTTGTAGAGAGTGTAAGGGCACCGAGATTTTGGTTTGCGGTGCGCAGGTAATATGCTATGAAATGCTTCCATTCCACCTGGTCGGGATCTAGATAGCGTCGTAGAGTGGATAAGCTGAGGGCGGTAATTTTGGGGCCTAAACGGTGGACGTTAAAGCCTCCTTGATCGCGTGGGGTCGCCAGTGTCTCTCGTTTAACCAGGTGCATTTTGTTCGACCAGAAAAAGCGACATATCTCCTGTTCGATATCGCGGATAGCCCAGGACGGAATGGGAAGGGCGGTGGCCTGGTACCAGAGCACTGAGGTAAGCAGGCCGTTTATCACGAGAGTTTTTCCTTTAAAGCTGAGGTTTCGTGAGGACCATGCTTTGATAGTATCTGTGATTTTCTTTAGGCGCGGTGTAAGGTTAAGCTGAGTACAGTCAACATTGCCAAAATAGAGGCCGAGAATTTTGTCGGGTATATAGTCATTGTACCATTCAAAGCCGAATGGTTCATTGATGCGATGTTTTAGGGCGCCTGCCCAAAGTCCTTTACATTTAGAGTTGTTGACCCGGGCGCCGGAGGCTTTTTCATAGAGTTGCAATGTGTGGAAAGCGTGTCGGACGGATTCCTCGTCCGTAAGCAAGAGCGAGGTGTCATCCGCATATTGAGAGAGCTTAATTTCCTCCTTTGAACCGGGTGGTAAGAGGCCGTGAATATCTTGATTTGCGCGGATGTGTGTGGCCATTATTTCTGCCGTTATGATGTACAGCGGGGTGGACAATGGACAACCCTGTCTCAGTCATTAGTGCGTTATGAATGCACTTAACCAACCATTGGCTTTGACACTACTCATGACGTTATTGTACAAGAGTTTAATCCATTTGATGAACCGTGGTCCGAAGCCGAATTTAGCAAGAGATTTGAATAGAAAGGAATGGGAGACTCTATCGAAGGCCTTGAGTTGATCAATTGAGACGAAAGCAAGTGGAGTATCGGTGTCGTTTGCGTAGAGGATGGCATCACCAATAATGCTGGCGTTATCATTGATAGTGCGCGAAGGAATGCAAGCAGTTTGGTTTGAGTGAATAATAGTGTGGAGGACGGAGGTCAGGCGGTTTACAAGGGCTTTGGTCAATATTTTGTAATCTGAGTTAAGGAGGGAGATGGGGCGCCATTGGGAGAGTCTGGTGCGATCGCCTTTCTTTAAGATTAAAGTGATCACGGCTCGTCTCTGCGAAAGGGAGAGCCCCCACTATTGAACGTATAATTGTATATTGCGGTTAGCTCAGGCGAAAGGATATCCCAAAAGTGTAAATAGAAATTAGTTGTCAGTTCGTCAAGGCCGGGTGATTTGTTTAGCTCGATGGACTTAATTGCTTTGGTGATTTCGGTTGTGGTAATTAAACCTTCGCACTTATTCCGGTCTTCTGGTTTAAGAATGGGGGTTGCGATATTAAGAATTTCTTGTTGAGCTTGCTCGTCAATCTGTTCGGCTGAATAAAGTTGTTTATAAAAGTTGCGTGTTTCGGCGAGAATATCTGCGGCTGTATCTAAATTATCTTTCGTGAGGATTTTAATAGTTTGATTTGCCTGTTTGGTTTTTTCTAAGCTGCAGAAGTATTTCGAGCTGTTTTCATCAGGCTCAGTGTGACGAGGTTTCGTTCGAATTTTTAGTGCTTGGATTTCTGTTATTTCGAATAACCGGAGGTAATTTTTGGCACCAAGAAATTTTTCGATGTGGTGGGGTGTACCGGAAGTGGATTTTTCCTTCCAATAAGCTAGTTTGCGTTCAAGATTGAGGGGGTGTGCTTGGGAGGTTTGTCTGAGTTTGGATGCGTGCGAGATTGCGATTTGTTTGAAATGGAATTTTGCCTTATCCCGCCAAGTGAGCAAGTTAGCAAAGTCGTATGTTTTTGTTAGCCAGTTTTGCCAAAAGGCAATGAGGTCAGCATGAAAGGCAGCGTTGTCTAAAAGGGTATTGTTGAAGTGCCAAAAGCCTTTTCCTCGGGGTGTGTTTGACAGGTCAAGCTGAACTAAAATTAGATCGTGGTCTGAATGTGGGTAGGGTGTGATATCACTTTTCGTGATGAGATGGGAGATGGATTGGGG